>NC_060157.1:935974-953906 GCF_021292245.1 Micropterus dolomieu
TGATGATACCAATGGAAGCTAGACGGTCCAGGAGGATATTGTGAGAGATTGTATCAAAGGCAGCAGTTAAATCGAGAAGGATCAGTATGGTAAGAAGACCTGAGTCAGCAGCCATTAGTAGGTCATTGGTGACCTTGACTAGGGCTGTTTCTGTGCTGCGGAGAGGCCGAAAACCAGATTGAAACTGTTGGAGGTTATTGTTGATGAGATGATTATGGACCTGCGCAGCAACCGTTTTTTCTAAGAATTTTGAGATAAATGGCAGGTTGGAGATTGGTCTGAAATTATTTAGGTCGTTGGGATTTGCACCAGGTTTCTTCAGTACAGGGGTAATAGCAGCAATTTTGAGAGAGGAGGGAACATGAGCAGAAATAAGAGAGGAGTGGATGATGTTAGTTATAAGGTGAGGAGAGGGAGGGTAGGCAGATTTTAACTAGGTGGGCGGGGAGAGGGTCAAGCAGGCAGGTGGATGACTTAGATTTCCGATATTTCAGTGACAGTTGGGAGTAGGAAACTAGATAATAAAGTAGACGGGGGGGGGCAGAGGTAGGTGGATAAAGTGCACTGTTATGTGAGGTCGGTAGCTATCGATGGATATTGTCCACTTTGGTTTTTGAGAAATGACAGGAAGTGTACATATTGATAGAGTACATATGTCATGATATAGTACACAATGCCATATTAGCTCAACATCTGGCACAAAATCCTTCAGTTGGTCAGGGAAGAACATCTTGAAATGAGAACAACGTGATCAGACAAAGTTTTATTATCCAGAATACTGTTTTCGTGCATTGTTAAGTTACATTTGGCTTAACGCAGCATGAAAATTTCTCCCTGGGTAAGACCTTGCTGGTGCAGTATAACTACCCTGTGTCTTGTTGCTGTGGTCAGTCTTGCCATGGCGTATGACTTTTGAAAGTAAGTCTTCAGCAACCTCACCTTGTAAGCTGAGTTTATAGCAATTTTCCCACACCTGCCTAAAACTTTTGCCCAGTACTCTATGTATTTTAATGCAGAGAGGATGACATAGAAGGCATGCAACAATACCGGTGACACAGAAGGGAACATGTGAAAAACAGACTTAAACCATGATAAGAAGATAAACGTCAGTAATTCACAATCACAAAGTTGAAGACTTTGCTTTACGTGGTTGAAGTAAAATCTTTCTGAGCTGAAAGAAGTTTCTCGATGACGTCATCAGCGGTGAAGATGAAAACACCAGTGTCTCTCTCTCTGCAGGTATATTCTTGATCTATCTGATCACCTTCCTAATGATCGCGGAGCCAGGTGTGGTGGTTTGTGCGTTCCGGCGCCTCCTGCTGGGTCTCGGCATGGCCATCACATACTCTGCCATGCTGACTAAAACCAACAGGATCTACCGCATCTTTGAACAAGGCAAGAGGTCGGTGACCCCGCCCAAATTCATCAGCCCCACCTCCCAGCTCATCATCACCTTCATACTCATCTCCGTTCAGGTGAGGGGTCAGACCACTTCCTGTTTCTGTTTCAGCAGCTTGTTATATGATTCAGGTTAATCTTTGTGTGTGTGTGTGTGTGTTAGGTCCTCGGTGTGTTTGTGTGGTTTGCCATCATCCCTCCTCACACCATCATCGACTACGAGGAGCTCCGCCCCCCGAACCCAGACCTGGCCCGAGGCATCCTGAAGTGTGATATGTCTGACCTGTCAATCATCTGCTGCCTCAGCTACAGTATCATACTCATGGTAACATCTATATCCAGTATTGATTTTTTTTAATTGCTCATTTATTGATCGTCTGATGTTGAACAGAAGCTCTCATGAGAATCAGAATCAGAATGAGCTATAATGTAAAGTAGTGTTTTACACATTAGAGGAATTTGCTTTGGCGATAAGGTGCTACACGTAGACAAACATACAGCTGACATGAATAAATGTAGAAATATATAAATATGGAATAAACAAGTTATATAAGAATATTAAAAAGAATAGAGAAAAATAATACAACTATTTGCAGAGAAAGAACAACGTTGCAGATATTTACATGTGCATTATTCTGGGTTTGTGTTGTGCAGACGTTTTGCAATGAAATATATAAACATAACGATGTAAAAATATACAACAACAAAGATCAACAATTAACAACAAATATGTGCAATGTGCCAGGTTTGTGCAGGATAGGAAATGAAATAGTGTTTACATTTGTATTATTTGAGTGTCAGTATGGGGCCCTGTTGAGGAAGCCCACTGCCATCGGAAAGAAACTGTTTTTGTGGCGAGAGGTTTTGGTCCTGATGGACCGCAGCCTCCTGCCAGAGGGGAGAGTCTGAAACAGTTTGTGTCCGGGGTGGGAGGAGTCAGCTGCAATCTTTCCTGCTCGCCTCAGAGTCCTGGAGGCGTACAAGTCCTGAAGAGAAGGTAGATTGCAGCCAATCACCTTCTCCGCAGACAGAATGATACGCTGCAGCCTGCCCTTGTCCCTGGCAGTGGCAGCAGTGTACCAGATGGTGATGGAGGAGGTGAGGATGGACTCAATGATGGCGGTGTAGAAGTGCACCATCATTGTCTTTGGCAGGCTGAACTTCTTCAGCTGCCGCAAGAAGTACATCCTCTGCTGGGCCTTCTTGGTGAGGGAGGTGATGTTCAGCTCCCACTTGAGGTCCTGGGAGATGATGGTGCCCAGGAAGCGGAAGGAGTCCATGGTGGTGACTGGGGAGTTACACACGATGGGGCTGGGCTCTTTCTGAAGTCCACGACCATCTCCACGGTCTTCTGAGCGTTGAGCTCCAGACTGTTTCTGGCTGCACCAGGTCACCAGATGGTCGATCTCCCACCTGTAGGCGGACTCATCCCGACCATCGCCCATCGCCCAATGAGGGTGGTGTCATCCGCAAACTTCAGGAGCTTCAGCAGACTGGTGACTGGAGGTGCAGCTGTTGGTGTACAGGGAGAAGAGAAGGGGGGAAAGAACGCAGCCTTGAGGGGATCCGGTGCTGATGGTCCTGGAATCAGAGATATGTTGTCTCAGCTTCACGTGCTGCTTCCTGTCCGTCAGGAAGTCTGTGATCCACCTGCAGGTGGAGTCAGGCACGTTCAGCTGGGAGAGATTGTGCTGCAGCAGGGCCAGGATGATGGTGTTGAAAGCAGAGCTGAAATCCACAAACAGGTCCTGGCGTAGGTTCCTGGGGAGTCCAGGTGCTGAAGGGTGCAGTGAAGGGCCATGTTTACTGCATCATCTACAGACCTGTTGGCTCTGTAGGCGAACTGCAGGGGGTCCAGGAGTGGGTCTGTGATTGATTTTAGGTGGGACAACACAAGGCGCTAAAAGGACTACATAACCACAGAAGTCAGGGCGACAGGTCTGTAGTCGTTTAGTCCAGTGGTTCTTGGTTTCTTGGAGACAGGGATGATGGTGGAGGCTTTGAAGCAGGCTGGCACATGGCATGTCTCCAGTGAGGTGTTAAAAATGTCTGTGAACACCAGAGACAGCTGATCAGCACAGTGCTTCAGGGTGGATGGGGAGACAGAGTCCCGCCCCGCTGCTTTGCGCGGTTTCTGCCTGACCTGACTTCCTTCTCTGTGATGGAGAGAGGAGGGGAGGGGGTGGAGCTGGCCATCTCTGAGGAGGGAGGGGAAGAAGTGGTGGACTGTGGCTGAAGCTGAGTGGAGGAGTCACAGGGGATGGTGTCCGATTGACTCTCAAAGTGGCAGTAGAACTGGTTCAGCTCATTTGCCAGGCGAGAGTCATTAATGGAGTGGGGGATTTTGGGTTTGTAGTTTGTGATCTGTCTGAACCCCCTCCAGACAGAAGTGGCGTCGTTTGCAGAGAACTGGTCCTTTAGTTTCTCGCACCTCCCTGCTAAACCTGTACTTTAATGCCCTGCACCCGGCTCGGTCCCCACTCCTAAATGCCTCCTCCTTTTCCAAACACGCCTGAAGATCCTCTACAGCTTCACTGGTCCGTTTCTTTGATTTCCTCACTACAGGTTTACACAACTTTAATTTTTGCCTGTAAGCAGGAATCAGGTAGATCAGTTTGTTGCACAGCAAGCACAGGAGAGAAATATTGCCGGTAGTGGTGTGTGGAGTCCCCTACGGCGAAAACGCACGAGCGACCCAGCTCGTTTTCCTCTCCTGCGGCGCTTCACTTTGCGAACGACAGCGAGAGAGCCCTTCACCAAAATGTCCAATAATTCCACTGATGACGCGAGAAAAGTGGGAACTAAATCCACTGGAGTTGTTCCTCTGATGTTCCTGAGCTCTTCTCTGGTAAAAGAGCCCCAGGAATCACAGCCGATTACAAAAGTGGTTGTGTGGTACGGGGCACCCATGAACTGGTGTAATGAATTTGATTCATCGTCATGTACAGACTGCAGATATTAGTTAAACTAGGCTATCGTAAGCACTGTAAGATTTTAATTCAGTGAAGCATGCGCCTGTTTCCTTTAAGACCATGATTGTCATTGTATTATTCAGACTGAGCAGCTAACCTGTATCATTCTTCTTGTTAGGTGACGTGTACGGTGTACGCAGTAAAGAGTCGTGGCGTTCCAGAGACGTTTAACGAAGCAAAACCAATCGGTTTCACCATGTACACCACCTGCATCATCTGGCTCGCCTTCGTGCCAATCTTCTTTGGTACCGCCCAGTCCACTGAGAAGGTAAGGCCAAACCAGGATCAACCAGGCTAAACAGGGACGAGCTAAAACCAGGATAGACTAGGTGTCAGGTGAGGTGTGGGTGCCAGGAGTGAATGTGTGAAGAACAGCATCTGTACATGGGCATGTTTCCTGGTTATGCTCAGGTTTATGGAATACCCTGGATATGTTAGACCATGTAAACATCATATCCTGGTTTTGAGAAACCTGAATGTGTTAGCTCCGATAGAAACCAGGTCACTGTGGTCCGTAATCACCTAATCCAGGTTTCTGATTCTGCCATGCTGACAGGTGTGTATTCAGCGTAAGTTGTGAAGTAGTTATTCAGCAAAACAAACAATACGATGGTAAATAATATGATGTTTATGAAATAATGGGAAAGTCCGTAGTGCAGATCATAAATTGTATTATCACTGCTGCCTCCCGTTAGTGATAATCAGTGGAGAAGTTCAATCCTGCAGAGTTCATCGTCAGCTGTTATGGAAACTCAGTCACTCTCAAATGAGTGTCTGACATGTTGATAAAGAAAGACTCACCTGCAGCAGACGACCTGGATAATGTTCTGATTATATAAACCGGGAGATGAATAATCAGGTTTGTTGTTCCATGTAAACTTCATATCCTGAATAAGATCAAATCCAGAATATTGATATGCATGTAAATGTACTCACTTACTGGCAGAGAGACCCAGTTGTTCATCATCTGGATGTTGACCTGACAACTTGGTCCTCCTCACAACAAAGGGGGTTAACAACTAGTTCCTGTTTAAACATTGATCATCTGTCCATGTTAAAGTAAGAACTTGTGTTACGAGGCTTCAGCCTGTTGCCGCTGTTACACCAGATTTTGTGACATGTGAAATGAGCAACAGCGTTCAGAGCTTCCTACACACCAATCACAGTTATTCAGTTGATATTTGCTGAATGATGAAGTAGATTGAATTTTATTTCCACCGTGTTGTTTAAATTGTCAAGTTGAAAAATTTGTGAATGTTGCAACAAAAGCATCTTCCACTCCGCCCGGAGCAAATTCGCAGGAATTCGCATCTTTGCATTGACTTTGTGTGTAATCAAGCTGCCAAAACGTTGGATTTGCTTTCAGTGTGAACACAGTATAAGGCCTAGTTTAAGTGGCTGCAAGCTTTTCAGTAATAGTGAAACCTTAAGATTTCACTATTTCGTCTGTAATTTAGGTTCTCTAATACCAGCAAATTCTCATGCAATTAAAATCCATATATTCAGCCCAGTTGTCTGTTCTCACCGTGTCAATACAATTAAATTTACAGTGAACTGGAGGAGTTATGTGGTACCCTAAATAGTAACACCCATTCTCATAATTCAGTCAGGACAACTTCCATCAAAGAAACTGTATATATTTATATATTTATAAACTGTAAAATTTTGCGCCACAGTACTTATGTTTGGCGGTATGGCTCTGGGCTCTTCCTGCCCTTCCAAGCGCCTACATGGAAAGCCAGAGGCGGAGGGCGTCAGCTAAGACCCGCCAGGGTGCAAGGCTAAGCAAAAGAAATAAAAGAATAGACAAACCGTGGGAAAAGTATTCCTAAAGGTTTACTCGCGCAGATACTTCTTGTATTGGGATCTTGCTTGATGGTGATGAAATTATTAATAGTGTGGTATTAAATGGATTAGTAGAGGTCTGGTCTGGTGAGGGGAGAAACGGACAGGAAAGCAGCTACATCATAGTTTTATTAAAGTCTCAGTTTTCTGCAGTTTAACTTTAAACTCTGGAGAGTTTGAACAAAAAAACTCTTTTTTCAAAGACGAGTTCATGAATTAAAGACGTTCAATGTGGAAGAGTTGAAATCTCCAGAAATGCTCCTGAATGGTGAGATTGTTCTGTCAAACGGCTTCAGACAGAGTTTGTTTCCTCTGAGGAGAAAAGAATAAACTGTTTTCAGTGTTTGTGGTTCAGCGTGAGTTCAGGGAAGAGCGAGTCTTTAATGCAGCTGAGAGATAAATGGCTGCAGAATTAAACTCAAAGCGGAACATTTCCAGGCAGAAGGGAACAGCTGGATTATACAGATTATAAACCAAAACAGGGCGTCATTATAGAACAACAACTTTGTTCAAACCAAAGTTACAAAGAGCTTTAACAGACAGATAAAAAGAGACAATAAAAGCCAGAAATAACATGAAGGAAAACAGCAGCGTCAGACGGAAACAGATTCATCTGAGAGGAAACAAAAGAAAACAGATTAACAGACCTGGAAATGAAAAGATGCAAAGCTGTCTGTTTCTCTGGATTATTTACATCCATCTCACCAAGAGCTGCTCGTGTTTCCAGTGAGAAGCAGAAACCTTTCAGTGTGTGATCAGGATCAGGATCAGATTTATTGACAGGTTATTGGTGCATAACAGCCAAACTATTAAACTAAGAGAAAAATCTATGGAACATCAAGACAATATGTCAGACCTAAATATAGATTTAATCCGACCTGCAGATCCTGAATCATTTATTTTTACATTTAGCAGATGCTTTTGTTCAAAGGGACTCACAAGCAGCCTACAAAGGAAAGTGAATAAACAACAAATTGCTGTCAGTAGACCAAGGATGTCAATAGAACAAGTTCCAAGTACTCATAATTGCTGGGCTAGTTCTAGCCAAGAGTTCACTTATAGTATTTCTTGATGGCTAAGACATAATAAAACTGGGATCCACGTAATCTTCATTATCACCTTCTTAACACAGCAGACGTCTTCTCTTGCAAATGTGTTAACACTTTTACATTTGTTTCACCAACCCGTTCTCCCTCCACGACTCGTCACATATGGGACGCATGGTCGAGACCCATCGGCATCCCTGTAGCGTCATCGCTCAACGCAGTGGGGGAAACCCTGTAGCGTCAGTTTTTACGGCAGGTACATGATATTTAACAGGAAAGACTGAGTAAGGAGGTGGTCGGGGTTCATGGAGGGCCAGAACCCCGACTTTGAACCAGTAGTTTTGTTGCCTGAACCCAACCAAATTGCAACATTTCACAACTTTAATAATGTGCTGTTTCAATGGGGATGTTTCGAAGCGCTAGCGTTTTATTTTGAAAATCTAACCAGACGTTGTTGCTAAGTGTTTCTTATTTGACTTTTAGAGCCTTAGACATCTAAAAATGACGCTGAGGAGAGCGTTAAAAAGCGACGGCAAAGGTTCTCGACCAAACGTCAAGATGTGACGAGTCGGGAGCGAGAACGTGTTGGTGAGACACATTTTCACCCTTTTTCAAAACACTAAACACAGATGTTATTGAAAGACCATAAAATACTTAATTGCACTGAACAAAACGTGGAAAACGTGTTTTCACAGCTGATAGAAATTACTTGCAGACTTATGAATCTCTTATGCACCTGTGTGAAACTCCTTTCATAACTCTTCAGTCAGCAGTCAGTACTCGTCCGTCTTTATAGTATGTAGAGGACGTGGCAGAGGGGCCAGGCTAGTGCATTGACAGTTTTAGTTTCTGATTTTGGGTGAAATTCTTTAATGACTCTTTGGTGAAGAAAGAATGCAGCAGGAAAGCTGGACCATAATGAATATCCTACAGTAATTTGTTAAATGTGGGTGCAGTTCATGGGCAACGTAAAGACCTGCACACAAGAATAACATGAATGAAGAAAACTGTCTTTTTCAAATGCCTCTTTTTTTTTTACAGTATTACAGTTTTTCTTTATGGCTTGAACACATTTCTTGAAATCGTGCCTCTTTTTCTCAAAACTCTAAACACAAATCCACAACTTCTCACCCAGTTCCCCAAACATCCTATTTTCAGGTCAAAATGAAGCTCTCCACTCAAAACCATCCAATCTTGCTGAAAAACCAAACTTTGCTTTCAGACAGGACACACAAGCCCTCAAACACACATTTATTCATTTAGCTGACGCTTTTATCCAAAGCGACTTACAGGTCGCACGCCTCTTATTATTCTGCCCCAGCGTCCCGTCTTTGGTCTGGGACAGGCCAGAGATTTTTGTTCTCCACCTCCTGCTCCTGCTCATCTTACTTCTATCCCATCTCCTCCTCCAACTCCTACTGTTCTTCTTCCTTCACCTCTTCCTCCTCCTCCTCTCTGGTCTTCTCTGTCTTCCTTCATATTTCTCTGGATCCATTGTTTCCAAACTGAATGAACTGACTCCGGCTCTGTTGAAGCTTCTGATTTGGGACTGTTTGTGTTTCCACCTGGGTAGCTGTGTGCTAATTGAGCTCACCCTGTGCTGACTTGAGTGAACAATACTGAATATTACTGTAAGTAGTAACAGGACATCTCAAAAAAGTGTGAACAGTGCAGGTGCAGAGGTGCAGCAGGCTTTGTTATCTCTGGTAAAATCATCTTTGCAGAAAATACCGTTTTTTTCAGGTTGCTAACATGCATCAAACTGAAGCCACATTGTCAAAACCTCTTCACACAGTCAGAGAAAATGTGAATAATTTTTCATTCATTTCACACAAAATGCATTTAATTACCACATTCTCCAAAATCCATGAACTCTTTTCTCTGAACTGCAGTCCCGTTTTTCTGAGTTGTTTCCACAGTAACACCGGAACTGAGACACAAAGACCACAGCCTGAAATTCATGAAACAACCCGCTGAAAGAAATCTGCCTAAATAGAAACACATTTCCTGCTTTACAGTCAGACTGCAGTTGCACAAAACACTACACACAGTTCTCTACACACAGAGACGTAAACTATGTGAACTTAAAGTTTAAGTATTTCTGTCTTTGAATGTGACACAGTGTGCTGGAGATATAAAGTTACTGTTTCATTTATTTATTTTATTTAAATTTTTAATATATTTTTATTTTTTTAACACACACAAACACACACACGCCTACTGTTTCATTTATTTATTTTATTTAAATTTTTTATATATTTTTATTTTTTTTAACACACACATACACACACACGCTTACTGTTTTATTTATTTATTTTATTTTAACATTTTAAAATATTTAAAAAAATTTTAACACACACACACGCTTACTGTTTTATTTATTTATTTTATTTAAACATTTTTTTAAAAATTAAATTTTTTTAACGCACACACACGCTTATTATTTCATTTATTTATTTTATTTAAACATTTTAAAAAAATTTTTTTACACACACACACACGCTTACTGTTTTATTTATTTATTTTATTTAAACATTTTAAAGATTTTTTTTTAACACACACACACGCTTACTGTTTTATTTATTTATTTTATTAACACACACACGCTTACTGTTTTATTTATTTATTTTATTTTAACATTTAAATTTTTTTTAACACACACACACGCTTATTGTTTTTATTTATTTTATTATAACATTTTAAAAATTTTTATTTTTTAACACACACACACGCTTACTGTTTTATTTATTTATTTTATTTTAACATTTTATAATATTTTTATTTTTTTAACACACACACAACACACGCTTTCTGTTTTATTTATTTATTTTATTTTAACATTTTAAAATATTTTTATTTTTTTAACACACACACACACGCTTATTGTTTTTATTTTTTTATTAACATTTTTAAATATTTTAATTTTTTTAACACACACACGCTTATTGTTTTATTTATTTATTTCATTATAACATTTTAAAATATTTAATTACTTGTTTAATGAAATGTATGGGGTTGATTGTTCTTATGTAGTTTGTATGATGCTTTGGCAATGTTGTTGTTACACATTCATGCCAGTAAAGCTAATGTGAATTAAATTGAAGTGTTCTGCAGGTGGTGGAGCAGTGATGAGAGACGAGTTCATGGATTTTGGAGAAAGTGGTCACTGAACGCATTTTGTATGAAAGGAATGAAAAATTATTCACAATTTGGTCCACATACACTTCTGTTTCACTGACTGCGTGAAGAGTTTTGATTGATGCTCGTTAGCAAATATGCTTCTATCCTTTTCATTCTACATCTACAGTATGTAAAGACTGAACAAATGACACAGGCATGTAGAACAAATTAAAGTTGAACTTGGTCATATTTATAGCTGTATTTTGTATTTTGTTGACTCACAACAAGCATCAATAAAGCATCAAAACCGTAAGAGATCTGCCAATGACAATAGATACTAGTAAGAGCTATTCACACGTATGGCACCAATGGGATAAACACCTATGGGAAGAACTGAGAGTTAATGAATAGTGCAATCAATACAAGAGAAGAGCCCAGGAAGTGCATGTTACAAGTTAGGGGGTTCGAGGTGTTATCAGAGGAAGTGTTCTCTGCAGAGTGTTCAGGAGCTTCTTGAAGTCAGGGAGGGACGCTGCTGCTCTGATGGCGTGCGGCAGCTCGTTCCACCATCGTGGAGTCACAGATGAGAACAGGGACTGAGGTCGCTTTGTGTGAAGGGATGGTAGAGCCAGGCGGCGTTCGCTGGAGGAGCGTAGTTGCCCAGAAGGAACGTGGTTGAGGAGCCAGTTTGTAGTTTGATGTTATGGTGATGTTGATGTTATGGTGGATAGATTGCTGTTAGGAATGTGGTTTAGTGTTCATGTTTTCCTGTTTAGTCTGCTTTCATAAGTTTGGTTTTGTGTTCTGTAAGTTTTATTTAGTCCTTTGCCTTGTGTATTCCCGTGTACTTCCTGTTTTATTCTGAAGTTGTCTGTGTTTGCAGCCACCTAACAATTGCTTGGCTGGAATGACCAAGAGTTCAGTCTTAGAGAGGTTTAGTTGAAGGTGGCGAGCCTTCATCCATGCAGATATGTTTGAGTGACAGTCTGTGATCCGTACCCAGACGCATTGGTCGTCTGGCGGGAAGGATAGGTAGAGTTGCGTGTCGTCTGCGTAGCAGTGGTAAGAGAAGTCGTGCGAGCGAATGATCGGCCCCAGTGAGGTGGTGTAAACTGAGAAGAGAAGGGGCCCTAGCACTGAGCCTTGGGGCACCCCTGTGGAGAGGCAGCGGGAGGAGGATAATTGTCCTTGACACAAAACATTGTAGGATTCGAACCACAGGAGTGCTTTACTCGAGAACCCCATTGCTGAGCAGGATCCTGTGATTGACTGTGTCAAAGGCAGATGATAAGAACCGAGGACCGGGCTGCAGCTGTAGCTGACCTTAGGGCTTCTGGTACAGACAACAGAGACGTTTCAGTCGAGTGGCCACTCTTAAAACCAGACTGATATGGATCTAGGAGGTCATTCCGTGAGAGGAATTCTGTCTGAAGACCGCCCGTTCAATAGCATTGGATAAAAATGGCAGTGGTGAAACTGGCCGATAGTTCTCAACTTGAGTTGGGTTGAGGGCTTGTTGAGCGTGGGTGTAACCCGAGCCCTTTTGAAAGTGGTCAGGAAGGTTCCTGAAGCCAGAGAAGTATTTATCACATGAGTGATTGCTGGGACCACGGTAGGAGATATGGCTTGGAGGAATCGGGTCCAGTGGGCCTGTAGTGGGGCGGCTACGGGTCAGGAGTCCTGATAGCTCGCTCTCCGTGAGAGCAGTAAACGAGGAGAGTGAAGTGACATTGACCTGGTGTAGTGACTGATTGAAAGAATATATTAATTTGACCCCCAGTTGTGTTCTGTGGTGGGTGAGTGTTGAGTCTTTTTGGCCAGGGAGCTTCAGTTTCAGCCTGAATGGTCAAAGCAAATGAGAATATCTTTAATGTTCTGGCAAAAACAACAAGTTAAAAAACCATCAGTGTGTTCCTGAGGGAACAGGATAGTTCTCGTGTTCAGTGAGGAGGTTCTTGGAGACTTGTAGTTAGTTCTCAGGGTCCTTTGGGAGGTTCTAGTGGTCACTGAGGAAACTAGAGTGTTGCATGCTGCTGGAGCACCAATGCAGCTCTGGAGTTCTAGTGGTAAAAAAGGTTCTAGTGGTATTTTAGGAGGTTCTCTCTCAGTGAACGTGTCTCTGTGTCTCTGCAGATGTTCATCCAGACGGCCACGCTGACGGTCTCCATGTCTCTCAGTGCGTTCGTCTCTCTCGGGATGCTCTACATGCCCAAAGTTTACGTCATCATCTTCCACCCCGAGCAGAACGTCCAGAAGAGGAAGAGAAGCTTCAAGGTCTGAACCTCATGGAGTCCCTGAGGGTTGCTCTGTTGATGTGTTGCCTGATGGATGCTGTGTTGTTTTACCTGATGGTTGCTGCGTTGTGTTGCCTGATGGTTGCTGTGTTGTGTTACCTTATGGTTGCTGTATTGTGTTGCCTGATGGTTGCTGTGTTGTGTTGCCTGATGGTTGCTGTGTTGCCTTATGGTTGCTGTGTTGCCTTATGGTTGCTGTGTTGTTTTGACCAATGGTTGCTGTTGTTGTGTTGCTTGTTCTGATTATTGTTGTGTTGTTGTTTTGGCTGATGGTTGCTGTGTTGTGTTGCCTGATGGTTGCTGTGTTGCCTTATGGTTGCTGTGTTGTTTTGCCAGATGGTTGCTGTTGTTGTGTTTCTTGTTCTGATTATTGTTGTGTTGTTGTTGTTGCCTGATGGTTGCTGTGTTGTGTTGCCTGATGGTTGCTGTGTTGTTTTACCTGATGGTTGCTGTGCTGTGTTGCCTGATGGTTGCTGTGTTGTTGTTGTTGTGTGTTTTGCAGGCTGTTGTCCAGGCTGCCAGAGTATCTCAAAAATCGTCAAATGAGAAACAGAACGGAGAGACAAAGATTGAACCTGACAGATCGCAGTAACACCGCAGTAATTCTGCAGTAATACTACAAAGTGCAGGTACTGAAACTACACACCACAGTATACACCAATATACACAGTTTAACAAGTAAAACTGATGTAAAAACCTTCATGTTATCTACAACAAAAGTTTATTTATTTTATGTTTTGTTGCATCTTGAGCACTGTAAGCAATGTTAGTAATGTTAGCACTGTTAGCACTGTTAGCACTGTTAGTAATGTTAGCACTGTTAGCACTGTTAGCAATGTTTGTAATGTTAGCACTGTTAGCACTGTTAGCACTGTTAGCACTTTTAGCAATGTTAGCACTGTTAGCAATGTTAGTAATGTTAGCACTGTTAGCACTGTTAGTACTGTTAGCAATGTTAGCACTGTTAGCAATGTTTGGTTCGGACTGTAATATCTCTACAACTTCTTATTTAATTAATTAATGGATTTTATTTTCTAGCACCAATCACAGAAGTTATCTTGCACTTTTCAGATATGCTCTATCTGAAAAGTGCAAGATAACTTCTGTCAAGACCGAGACCCGAAACTTCCCACCATGAGCAAACACTTGGCCACAGTGGCAAGGAAATACCAGACCTAAAAGAAAATAGACTATATTTAGGGTTGGGTATCGAGAACTGGTTCCAAATTGGAGCCATTTTTTAATTTCCAAGAACCGTGGATTCGTTAAGACAATTCTTCATTTAATTCCACTGCTGCAGAATAACTAAGAAGGTCATTTTTCAGGGATCAAGTCATGAGTTAATAAATTCAAGTGGGAGGAAATGAAGCTTGAAAGTTGATGCAAAAACAAATTTCTACACCTCGGAGCAGCCTGTTACTACGTCCTCAGAAGCTGAGGAAGTGAAGGAAGAGAGAGCAGCTGGTCACCAGTAGAGCCTACAGTGATATAATTAACAAAACTCCTTCATTTAAGTGTTATAAATATCTGAAAACATCTGTTTTGGCGATGTAAACATTTTTAATTTTGAACTTGAACTACTTAGATTTCGATACGAACTAAAAAAAACGGGGGTGTTGTAAAACTTTCGACTGGTAGTGTGTATCTTGCACCGGTTCTTTGTATAATTGTTAAAACTTGATGATATGCATATTTATATTTGGCACTTGCACGTCTGTGATTGTATTGTGTTGTAAAGCACTTTGGGCTGCCTCGTGGATGAACACGGGTTAAAACAATAACATCACTGCTACATGATTTTAGTCATAATAACTCTGTTGTCACACGTTATAATAAAGATGTAGATTATATACAACTACAACTCCCAGCATGCCCTGGGAGGAAGACGAGCTGGCGGATAAATAGAAATCCCTCTCTGTCTTAGAAGTATTTAAACATCATCAGATATCATTTTTGTCTGTGCAGTCATACTATTGATACACAGGGGGCGGGGTTTATGTCCGTATATGGTCGCTTATGTGGTCAGTGGGTGGAGCTGACACGTGTGCGTTGAGCAGGATGGAGATGATACCTGACGTTTGGAAGCTGCTGCAGATATTTCTGGAGGAGCTGCTGAATATTTCAGCTGCTTGTGAAAGATTCATGTTGACGTTAACAGCTGCGTGCTCAGGAGCAAGGCACCAACGCTGCAGGGTGACGCTTCTGTTCATCGATACAAACTGAGGCGAGCTCGGGTTAATATTTCTTCTTCTCCTCGGGGAACAGAACCATCAACCACATTATCACTCTGACACACGGACAACAGAGTGGAGAGTAAACCTGAGCAGAGGAGGTTAACAGGGCCAGACCTGATTGACTCTCCGCCAATCAGATCTCAGCCCTCACACAAGACGCGACCAGTGAACGACTTCCTCTGTTTATATTTATATTATAAAGAAATTAGTTTTTCCATTAAATTTACATTTACTCATTTGGCAGACGCTTTTATCCAAAGCGACTTACGTTTGAGGAACAACATCAACAGAGCAGCTCGAGCAGCACGAGATCCACAGCTGACAGTAAAAACTAGTAAGAGCATAATAATGATGACGGTAAATATGATGTGACCTGCTGCATAATTAATGAACTAACTCACTTCAAATCATGTTGAGTTTCACTGAAAGAGACCTGATGACTTTTTAATTAATAAACTGTATATGTGTCTTTACAGCACAGGCTCACATCAAAATGTGTAAAAGCTAAGATCTCTGTGAAGGTTTTCAGTCATCCAGGTCCCGGTCTCACTCCCAACTCGTCACATCATTTTGTAACGCACTGGGGAGCCCCGTAGTGTCACAGTTCAATCCACTGGGGATGTAGCGTCTCTCTTGGAGGGTAAAGGCAGGAATATGATATTAAACAGAAA
Organism: Micropterus dolomieu; assembly: GCF_021292245.1. Taxonomy (NCBI): domain Eukaryota; kingdom Metazoa; phylum Chordata; class Actinopteri; order Centrarchiformes; family Centrarchidae; genus Micropterus; species Micropterus dolomieu. The sequence continues at coordinate 951,555 of NC_060157.1, forward strand.
AGTCAGAGTAAGGAGGTGGTTGGAGGGCCAAAAACCGAACTTTCAACCACAAAACCAGAAGTTTCCCCTGTGAAACAAAAAGTCAACATTATGTGTTTTTATTTAATCAGAATCAGAAACTTTATTGATCCCTGAGGGGAAATTCTTTTGTCACAGTTGCACACTTACCAAGGCATAAGGAACAGGAACAATAAAAAAAAGTAGGTGGATAAAGAAATATGTAAATATAAGCGTATAAATTTAAAATACAAAGAAAAAAATATAAAAGAGTGTTCAATATTTACATTATTAAAGAAAAAGTACAAGTGAATAAATAGCAGCAGAGAATATTGCACAATACAGATAATAACTAAGTGCCCGTGTGTCAGAAACTTAGAGTTGTTGAAGGACCTCAGCCTCCTCAGAAAATAGAGACGGCTTTGTGTTCTTGGCCCAGTCCAGTTTATTGTCCATGTGGTATTTGTAGTCCTCCACAAACACTGACCCCCTGGATGGAAACTGGGGTCCCTGGTGCCTTGGCTCTCCTTAGATCCACAACCCTGCTGATCCTGATCCACAGCTCTGTCCTCTGCCTCGCCACCCTGCTGATACATCCAACCACAGCAGAGTCGTCAGAAAACCTCTGAAGACGGCAGGACTCTGTGTAGTGGCTGAAGTCGGTAGATGGTCAAGAGGTTGCATAATTTACATAACGTACTTATTGAAATCCAAACCACGATCTTTTCCTGAACCTAACCAAGACATTTTGTTGCCTAAACCAAACCAAATAGCGACATAACACAACTTTACAGTTTTTTACAACTGCTTCCACACGTTTTCAAAACCTTTATTCAAAACTCTGCACACAAAATGCAAAATGCCTCAGATGTCCTTCAGAATGAAACACTGCATTCAAAATGCATAATCATCCCAAAATGAAGAATTTGCATCAGATGGGATAACAGTGAATTATTGGATATCATTTACACACCAGGGCGGCGCAGTGGTGCAGTGGTTAGCACCTCACAGCAAGAAGGTCGTGGCTTCAAACCCTGATATAAACAACAAACCTAAAATAAATCAGTAATAACTCCTCAACCATCAGGCCTAGACGCATAATTCTGGTCTCCTCTGAAAGATCAGAAGCTAAGGAATATGAATGAACCTATTTATTTTTCTATTGAAGAGTAAATGCAGATACCTGGTAAAAAATAAAAAAAAGCTGTATTTTAATGCAATAAACCATCAAAACCATCATAAGATAGATTATAATGCAACTGAATATCTTTTAAACACGGGAATACAACTGTAACTGTAAGTGTGATAAAAAGAAACTGTTTTCATACAATGTTTTTACAAAATATTTCAGGCAAATGTCCATGTTTTGGCTTCTATTGGGAGTTATCTTCAAAACATTATTTCTCTCCACACAAACACGTTCCAAATAACATAAAGCTTCCAGAACATTGAAATATTGATAAAAAATAGTCAATATTCCCGTAACCTAAAGCACTCCCGTGCTTTCCATCCCACACCTTGAGAACAGAACATCCTACTGGGCTGGAAGTGGCCTCCATCTCTTCGCCTCGAGCAGACGAGTCGTTTGGTATATTGGATACCACCAAGTTTGACGTTCTAGCTGAGCCTTCTAGCTTCACAGAGGTGTGGACCACGGATAGGGTGATGCAACAGCAGTTTCAGACATGATTTTCCCATTTGCATTTTGCACGAAAATCACGTGCTGCCCCTTGTACCGGGGGCGTCTGCGCTCAAGAGGTTTTAAAGGGTACCCAGGGCATTAAAAAGCAACGCCAAGGGGTCTTGACCAAGCGTCCATTTTTGAGGATTTGTGAACAACAACTAAAAGACAAAACCCCACCACCCCCATCCCCCGCCTGAGTTTATCCACTGCTCATTCATATATGACTGGGTGAACAGAGCTCTGTCTCTGTGTGTTTTAATTAATAATCAGAGCTGTTAAAGAGACAACCCGCCTGCAGCTGAACATTAATGCCATCAGAGTGAAACCAGCTGGACCAGAGTAACGCAGGCAGGAAGCGACTCCCCTCACTGACCCTGCAGACCCGAGTCTCCGTCTCAGCCCTTTACTCACAGTAAATGTTAATACAAACTGACCGTCGCTTGTTCTGTTGTTCATCAACCAGGATGACTTCACCGCACCTCATCCAATCAGCATACATTATAGGTGACTGACCAACGGCAGCGTGGGCTGAGTGTGATCAGGATCTGAGCGCTACCCCTGATGTTTCTGTTCTGTCTTCTCAGGTAGCAGCTGACCAATCCCTGTCCAGGGCTCTGATGACATCATGAAGATCCCATGCCCCCCCCCCCCCCCCCCCCCCCCCCCCCCCC
>NC_060157.1:953926-962685 GCF_021292245.1 Micropterus dolomieu
CCACACACACACACACACCCACACCCCCACACCCACACCCACACGACCAACAACAACCATGTGTAGAGAGTCATGTCAAAATAAAACAACACACTAGGCTTTTATTATGAAAATCAGGAGCTTTTTGTGTCTCAGACAGGAAGTCCTGTCTCTGTGTGTCCAGGTGAAGCTCAGACATTCAGAAGCTCACTGTTGTTTACATGTAGCCAAACTAAACTGAGCCAGCAAAAAACTTTGTTGTCGTTGTTGAATGGTGACAGAAAAAGAACTAGAGACAGTCAGTAAGAATTCAGTTTTGGTTTTGGGGTCACGTTCAGGTGAGTTTAGTAGAGCGGGGGAATCAAACTAATTGCAAAAGATAAAACTTTAAAACCAATATCTTTTTCTCTCAGTCTGTTACAAAGGGTTCAGCATGTTTGATTGTTTTGTTCATAACATTTCATTATGAAACAGAATGTTTTTTATTCATGGTGCGACCTGAACATCCTGTACTGTTAAAACACCTGAAGGATCGTTTCGGTATTTTTAACTATGGGCCCTTTTTTCACACGTGTTGGAGTAGAAATGACTAGTAAGCACAAAAAGTTTCTACATTCTCCTTCACGAGAGGCGAGTTGTTGCAGGAAGACGACGGTGGAAACCTCCCTCGTTTCAAACTGGCGTCTTCCTGCAACAATTTCAGAGCGAGACTTCAGCCGGTTCAGCTGCCGGTTGAAGCTTCTGCATTCAACACTTTCTGGACCTACGACTCATTCCAACAGCAACATGTGTGGAAACAGGTTTAAACGGGCAGGAATGATCCTTTATTACATGCAACACTGAACACCTTTTCACACTTGGACTGTTTGCTAGTTAAACCAGAGTTTAATGTTCATATCAGTCTCAGGACTTCCTGTAATTCTGAAGAAGCCAAACATAAAACCCAGAAGAAGTTTGACCTGGCAACACGTCCAACTTCAACTGGTTAAACTGGTTCCACGGTCCAGTTTGTTGGACCGGAAGGCTTCCGTGCTGTGGACAGTCAGATTCACCTGAAGGACACCTTTTCATCCTGAGGTTCTCCACCAGCCTTCAGACACCTGTTGAGCAGAAACGCTGTAAAGTCTCAGAGGACTGAGACAGAAAGACACCTGAGAGACGAGGACTCACCCGGTGGGACAGGTGGACCATCGGGAGATCAACACCACAGCAGGAAACAGCCGACTGTTAGAGGTTCAGTGCGTTTGTTTCTGAACAGGCTCTTATTTTTGTAGTTGTGTCATGTGACTCAGCAGCTTCGCTCACCTCGGCCCAGCGCTGGCTCAGTTTCGCCTCCTGGGCTCAGACCAGACCCTCCGTACGCAGTAAAACGTGAGCGAACGATGATGTTTTTTGTTGTTTTGGGTTATAGGAAACAGGAAGTGAGGGAGATAGAGACGGGGAGGCGGCGTGTTGGATTTGAACCAAGAACTATGATGTTGAAAAAGTGCGTACGGTACCTTTCAAAGTGTTTTTACCGGTGGTTGCTGTAGCTGTCAGGGCAGTTGGTAAGGCATCGGTAGGTGGTTACCGCTTTGGTGTTACAAGCTGATAAATATGTTCTTTAAGATAGCTGCTTCCAGAGGTGCTGACTCAAGTCACATGACTTGGACTCGAGTCACAAATATGATGACTTGAGCCTCGACTTGGCAAAATCTAGAAAGATTTGCACCCTGACTTTGTCTTTGACACCTACGACTCGTGACTTCACTTGGACTTGAGCCTTTTTGACTCAAACTGATTTAATACCCTCCCCAAGCCCATCAACACTTCAGTTAATTCATGAAATTATACATTTGTTGTGTGAAACTGCTGCTCGTCCTTTTTACTGTACAGGTTAACGTTTTACTCAATAAAGCTTGTTTCATGTTTAACCCTTGTATATGAAATGGTGTTAAAGTTGGCGAAGAGCATATATAACTTGTTTAGGACTCAAAGCTTAGGACTTGACTCGGATTTGCCTGTCTCACCTCAGGACTTGACTTGGGACTTGAGCGCTAAGACTCGAGACTTAATGACTTGGTTTCACCTCTAGTTGCTACACTGCTGCCAGGTGGTTGCTCTGTTGTTCATGGTGGTTGCAGTAGATGCTAACGTTTTACTGCTAACCAAAGAAGGTTAAAATCAAGGGCAACTGGACTTGGTTGAAGATACTGGAAGACGTTTCGTCCCTCATCCAAAGGACTTCTTCAGTTCTGACTGACTGGCAGGGAAACTCAGCTATTTAACCTTATTGGGGTCGTTATCCCGGGTCATCGATACCGCTGGTTCGTTAGTGTTCCTTGTTGCTGTGACGACAGTCGTTACAGTCGTTAGGACTACCTGTGGCCAAGACTGAACGACCATCGTTGGTATCTTCACCTGAGGCCAATAGGTTACGTTTGTTGAGTTTCCTGGAAAGTGATGAAAGGACAGCATTGTAAGTGGGGGATAAGTGGTGGCGTAGACCCCCTCCTCTCCTTGAGCGTCATTTCAGAACTCTTCAGAAGTCTTCTAGTCTCTTGAACCAAGTCCAGTTGCACTTGACTAAACTTCTTTGGACAACTATGACCTGGATGACTGAGAACCTTGCAGGTGGCTGTGGAGGATTGTTGCTACGGCATCACAAGGGGTCACTACTGTATGGAGTTCAGAGTAGTTACCATGATGTAGTACATGATAGTAGCAGTCGGTGCTAAAGTACCTGAAGTACTGTGGGTGAAATTATTCCTGCAGTATTACCAGCTGTAGCAGGTTAAAACGAAAGCAGAAAGAGTCCGTTTGTGTTTGACGAAGCGTTTATTGAAATGGAAACGGCGCTGCCTTGCACCCTGTTGTGTTCCGCAGGCCTTTTTAATACGGCGGGGTTTATATTCACGTCGCTGCTGATTGGGTAACACCTCTAACACACTCACCAAACGCACCTCAAACCGGAAACCGTAGCAAAACGTTTTGAAAGTGAACCCCGGATTCACACCTGTGAGGAGCAGGAATGATGGACAGAACTACCAAAATAAGAGCCCAGTTTTCTTTGTTCCTCACGGTCGCTCATCCTGCAGGGCCTCACCTGTCGCTCCGTCACCTGCGCTACACCTGACCACCTGTGACGTCTCTGTAAACCTGTTTACACGGCTCGTCCTGATTGGGCGGATACAGACGCAGGAACCAAACAGCTGTGTGTTTCTGTCGACCTTCAGGCGGTTTCAGACTCCTCAGGACTGCAGGAACAGGGTCTGGCTGACTTTTTCTGACTTTTAATGTAAATGTGATCCTCTGAGCTGCAGCTCCGTCTGTGCTTTCAAGCCTCCTCACTCATTTATTTATTTATTATCATTCATTCATTCTCTTCTGCCTCAGTCTCGTTCAGACAGCGTTTAATATTTCAGAGAGACGAGGTGATGAAATATTAGTCTGATGGACTCTGGACGTTCTGGAGCCAAACCTGCCGCAGCTGGTTTAGGATCAGTTTGATCTGAGTTTTGACTGACTGCGGTCAGTTTAAAGGACTCGGGTGTTTTTACTCTTTGAAGTCTCCATTCGGTCACTTCCAGTAGGTTTTGACATTCCAACAACTTTTGTTTTATTTTTGAACCATAACGTCGTTTTTTAGGGTTTCCAACTCCAGACGATTCAAGGTGAAAATATCACATTTGAAGAAGCAGAATAATCCGTCCATCAGACCTCCGTCTATCGGTCATGTGAAACTTTCCTTTGTCCCTAAAAGCATCCTTCATATCAGTGTTTTGAAATGTCACAGTTTGAAATCTAGATTTTAAAGAGGGGAACCTGGAGAAACATTTTATGTGGTATTTAAATTTCAACTTTTAGCATTCGGTGATTACGAGTCTTCAGTTGCTCATTCATTTTGTATTATTATTATTATTATTATTAGATTCCATAGAAAAACATGAGGATCCTTAGAACTTTTCCGAACTACAAGTTCAGCCTCTGATCTTCTGAGTGGCCGCACGTCTTCAGTCCAGTCCAGTTTAAATGACTTCGACCGTCTCCTGTGTGGAAGTTTAAAAAGCTTCAGGTTCACTTTGGTTTCATTTGTCTTGTTTTCCAGTCAAAAAGTCTCAGTGAGAAAGTCACTGACAAAACACGAGGTTTATTTAGTAGCTGCTCTGGAGCTTTTGATTGTATCACATGATCTTCTAATGATTCCACGACCGTTTCCAGAGGTCAAGAATGAACTTTCAGTCCTTAAATTGTTCAGAAAAAGGGGACATTTGAATATCTGCAGCTCCAAAGGAACAATCAAGAATCACCTTTTAAAAATTAATGTTCCTGTTTCAGTCGTCTTCGATAAAAAGAACGAGCTTTGATTCCAGACTAGATTTTAAAAAAGTGAAAACTCAATTTAATTTTAAATCAGTAGAAGAAAATTTTAATTATGTTCTGGAGTGAAATCCTGTCTGAGCAGGAGAGGCGAGCAGGAAGTGCTGTCTTTTCACAATAAAGGGGTCCTGACCTCCTGTGTCTCGCTCATCAAACTCAGCTGCAGGATTCAACCTCTTCACTGTCTCTGTTTGTTTCTGCAGCTTCTTTCTGTGAGGAGACACAACTGCATGATTTAATACTGTGTGGACAAAAGTATGTGGACAGATCTGATAAAGGTCTTTTAATCATCTTGTGACACTTCAGATTTATTTTGGGACCCTCGGGTTTCAGACATCAGTGGTTTCCAAACTGAATCCTGCAACTTTCATTTACTGTTTGAAATGGTGTAATTAACGTCTTCTTAATGTCGTTTGAATGGATAATTAAAGGATAAATAAACTGATTGCAGCAAATGAATACATTTATATATTTAATGGAATATTTGTACAGATTAAGGGGATTTTAATGTGTTTTTTAAAAAGGTCTTATAATAAATATTCTGTACCATGAGATCCATTTCTATCCTAATGGGCCTTTACTTTTTAATGACATTTGTACATAGAAAATTAACCATTGAATTAATTATTCATAATGGTTTAAGTTATTTTTTAATGGAATTTTAAGCGTGAGTTTTTTTGGCATTCATTTTAAGATGTTTTTATCCCTTAAAAAACTGTGCAGATAATCCATTAAAAATAACATTATAATCCAGCAATTGAGCCATTAATTAATAGATTGATCTGGTGTTGCTGCACATGGACAGAATTAATTAATGCATTTATCAAATATTTGATCTTACTGTTTAAATTAAGGAGCGAGTCATGGTCTTAAAGTTTTAACAAGACAGCTCATGGAAGTCTTGTTAAGGCAGGTGAAAAAGGAATAAACAGAAATAAACGCATGCATAATCATCACCATCTCAGCTAAGTTTAGCGATGTTCCTCAGCTGGTAGAAACAGGAGTGAACCAAACTATTTACATGCTGGTCAAGACTCAAAGCCTGGCCCTTAAAAAGACCTAGAGTACAGAGGGTGGGTTCAGCAGAAGAGGATAACGAGCAAAGACTTTGTCAGCATTTAGCTGAAGAAATTTTTTTACTGCCGTCCAATCTTTAATCATTCAGTAGAACAGACAGTTTTGAAACATTTTGAGGAAGAGAAGGCGTCGGCCCCAGGACACCATCTTGGGGAACACCACAAAAAAGAGATCATAGTTGACGAGTCATAGTTTTGAACTGCAACTGAGAAAGTCGTGTCTGACAGGAAGTAGAAGAACCAGCTGATCCAGAGAAAAAACACCCACTGCCTGAGCTTCTGAACCAATATACGGTGGTCCACAGTATCAATAATAATAATACTCAACGTTATATATAATAAAATAAATACTCTGCATTTAACCCATTAAAATAAGGTGCATCGAAGCACAGAAGCTGGGGATAAACGAGTCACCTGAACAGGGACTTGAACCCTGGACCCTCAGATTAAAAGTCTGATGCTCTACCGACTGAGCTACCCAGGCTACAGTATCCAATGCCAATCAAGGAAATGATCATGCTAACTCCAAACCCAAATTTACATACTGATCCACCAAGAACGAGGTGAATAGTGCACTTTCTTGGCAGTTAGTACACAAGAAATGTGTCATCTTTACTTCATCAAGCTGTCGTAGCACAATCTGACAAGCTCAACATGTTATCACAGTGTGACACAAAGACCCTTAAAAGAAAAAAAAGAAACTTCCAGGGAGCCTGTTTTTTTGGTGGAGCTAAACTGGCATGGTTACCATAACACTGCGTAAGTGCAGAACTTGTTGTTCTTCTGGCTCTTTTGACAATTAACAATGAGCGCCAGGTCCATTACAATATTCATCCAGACTGCGAAGGGTCGACCCTGATTTGCACGTAGCCTGGGAAAACCCCAACGGCTTGCAATCAGATTTGTGATCTGGACTGCAGAGAGGTGGCTATATGCAACAAAATGAGCCGGATACATTCATGTTTGCAGGACGTCTGCAAGTTCTCAAAATGCACCGTAATTCTATCCAAGAAGGATGACGACAGCAGGCCCAAAAAAATGGATGCCTGAACAGGGACTTGAATCCTGGACACCCAGATTAAAAGTCTGATGCTCTACCGACTGAGCTACCCAGGCTTCACGCTATCACCTAACAGGCACTGTGATCTAGTATTACCAATATAGAACATTCTCCTGCATCACCCTGCATTAACAGATCATTTGAAGAGCTGTTCCCGTTGAAACATATCCAAGATGGTTTTCTATGACCTTAGCTAAGGTCTAAGGTCAGAAAAGGTTGCTTAAAGGTTGCTCATATGTCATTTACTTATTTACTAACAAAGAAGAACGGAAAGTTGTTGAACTCAACATCTGAAGAAGTTTCAACAGCAGGTGATGTAGGAGAGACAATATTCCTGATGCTGTTGAACTAGATTTTAGGATTTGATAGGAGGTTAGAAAAGTTTGCAGCTCTGGCAAGCAAACAAGCAATTATATACTTTACTTAAAGTCCATCATCAAACCATTAAACACGACAAACAATCAGCAAGTGAAACTAATCATTTCCTGTTCATTCTCTCAGTTAAATGCATAAAGTACTTGTCCTTGGTCTAGTTGATAAGAGGTGACTGGTCTGTCTCTGCAGATAATTACGTTAGATACTGATGTATTCTGCTTGGTCAGTAAAATACTGCGGTTTCTCGTCCTATTAAAAATTCCTGAAGAGGATCAGAAGACTGGATTGTAATTTCTAAATTAAGACAGGAGAGATTAGCCTGCATTTGGAAGCACTTGTATGCATTGAACAATGGAGAGCTAATCTGGTGGCTTTGTGATATTTTAGATTTCCAACATCTCCAATAACCATAACGAGCACTAACGAACCAAGCGGTATCGATCACCTTGATAAGGACCCCACAGAGGTTAAATAGCTGGGTTTCCCTGCCAGTCAGCCAGAAATGAAGAAGTCTCAGATGGAAACATCTTTGAGGATCTTAAACCAAGTCCAGTTCCCCTTGAGTTTAACATTCCTTGGATACTTTTGACTTGTTCAATAGAATCATTCTTAGTTGCAGAAAACCAAACTGGACAATACGTGTGACAAAACCAAAGGTTGGATCACTTGGTTCAGAGTGCTTGAAGACACATACCCACAACATTTCCTGGTAACAGCAAATTAATTGTCCTAAAATCCTGTGAAAATTTCTGCACCAATTTATGGTGGAAACGTTTTTATTTATGTAAAAGGAAACACTAAATTCATGTTTTTGGGTTATTTTATAACCAGTAGCTTGTTCTTTTTAGCTTAAGTTACTTTTTTGAACAATGCACATTTGTTTCTTCTATATTTTAATTGCACTGCATATTTTCTTAATGTGCAAATAAACCTTTCTAAAGGCTTTTTTATTTGTCATTTAACTGCAAGCTGTATTTCAGAACGTTTTTTAACAAATTATGCTTTAAATAAGTGCTGGGGACAAAATCAGCCATTTCAAAAAGTGGTGGGGACACGTCCCCAGCGTCCCCAGTGTAAATGACACTTATGCTCAGCACTAATTTGTTACCTACTCAGCCACTGCTCTGAGCTCAGTATTAGCCTCTGACTATGTCAGTGCTGCACTGAGAGTTGTGAGAGTTGAATCATCTGCATACAAAACCATTCGCTTTATCTCTAACTGATGGGAGATCATTTATGAGTAATGAATATCGAAGAGATCCTAAGCGACTACCCTGAGGAACCCCACATTGTATTGTCTTTGCTATCAGAAAAGCTACCAGTGAAGAACTTTATCTGCCTTCTGCTGGACTGGTAACTCTCCATCCAAGACAAACCAGCATGTCGAGTAGCTGATGATACACTGATGATGGTAAGAGTAAAGATTACTACCGTAATCCCCTTCCCCCATCCGCCTGTTCAAAGCATAGTCGGACTTGCCACCACTAAGATTGCCCAGTAACATTGCTCATAAAGTTGCCTCTTGTATCATCAGCTTTAGTGTAGGAGCAACTTTATCTCGGACTGAAAGGCAGCAATCATTAAAAGATTGTACTTGAATCCACATTATAATATTATGGGCTGTTATTAAAAGACAGCAGAAAGATTATTGATTATGCCCTCTGATGTGTGTCAGGCCTGTTACTTTTAGAATGAGATTGAAAGAATCAAGTGATGTTAATAAAACTAGAAGCACATTTATTAAAGCATCATTAATGTGAATGTTAAAGAGGTGGTATTCTGCTTTTAGGCTTTTTTGCTCTCCTTTATTGAGTTATATTCCTTTTTTGTGCTTAAACAGGTTTGCAAAGTGAAAAAGCCCAAAGTGAGTTCCCATCTCCCACAGAAAACTCTGCTCTGAACTGAAAACA
>NC_060157.1:962785-964929 GCF_021292245.1 Micropterus dolomieu
GAACTAGATTTTAGGATTTGATAGGAGGTTAGAAAAGTTTGCAGCTCTGGCAAGCAAACAAGCAATTATATACTTTACTTAAAGTCCATCATCAAACCATTAAACACGACAAACAATCAGCAAGTGAAACTAATCATTTCCTGTTCATTCTCTCAGTTAAATGCATAAAGTACTTGTCCTTGGTCTAGTTGATAAGAGGTGACTGGTCTGTCTCTGCAGATAATTACGTTAGATACTGATGTATTCTGCTTGGTCAGTAAAATACTGCGGTTTCTCGTCCTATTAAAAATTCCTGAAGAGGATCAGAAGACTGGATTGTAATTTCTAAATTAAGACAGGAGAGATTAGCCTGCATTTGGAAGCACTTGTATGCATTGAACAATGGAGAGCTAATCTGGTGGCTTTGTGATATTTTAGATTTCCAACATCTCCAATAACCATAACGAGCACTAACGAACCAAGCGGTATCGATCACCTTGATAAGGACCCCACAGAGGTTAAATAGCTGGGTTTCCCTGCCAGTCAGCCAGAAATGAAGAAGTCTCAGATGGAAACATCTTTGAGGATCTTAAACCAAGTCCAGTTCCCCTTGAGTTTAACATTCCTTGGATACTTTTGACTTGTTCAATAGAATCATTCTTAGTTGCAGAAAACCAAACTGGACAATACGTGTGACAAAACCAAAGGTTGGATCACTTGGTTCAGAGTGCTTGAAGACACATACCCACAACATTTCCTGGTAACAGCAAATTAATTGTCCTAAAATCCTGTGAAAATTTCTGCACCAATTTATGGTGGAAACGTTTTTATTTATGTAAAAGGAAACACTAGATTCATGTTTTTGGGTTATTTTATAACCAGTAGCTTGTTCTTAATGTGCAAATAAACCTTTCTAAAGGCTTTTTTATTAACTGTCATTTAACTGCAAGCTGTATTTCAGAACGTTTTTTTAACAAATTATGCTTTAAATAAGTGCTGGGGACAAAATCAGCCATTTCAAAAAGTGGTGGGGACACGTCCCCAGCGTCCCCAGTGTAAATGACACTTATGCTCAGCACTAATTTGTTACCTACTCAGCCACTGCTCTGAGCTCAGTATTAGCCTCTGACTATGTCAGTGCTGCACTGAGAGTTGTGAGAGTTGAATCATCTGCATACAAAACCATTCGCTTTATCTCTAACTGATGGGAGATCATTTATGAGTAATGAATATCGAAGAGATCCTAAGCGACTACCCTGAGGAACCCCACATTGTATTGTCTTTGCTATCAGAAAAGCTACCAGTGAAGAACTTTATCTGCCTTCTGCTGGACTGGTAACTCTCCATCCAAGACAAACCAGCATGTCGAGTAGCTGATGATACACTGATGATGGTAAGAGTAAAGATTACTACCGTAATCCCCTTCCCCCATCCGCCTGTTCAAAGCATAGTCGGACTTGCCACCACTAAGATTGCCCAGTAACATTGCTCATAAAGTTGCCTCTTGTATCATCAGCTTTAGTGTAGGAGCAACTTTATCTCGGACTGAAAGGCAGCAATCATTAAAAGATTGTACTTGAATCCACATTATAATATTATGGGCTGTTATTAAAAGACAGCAGAAAGATTATTGATTATGCCCTCTGATGTGTGTCAGGCCTGTTACTTTTAGAATGAGATTGAAAGAATCAAGTGATGTTAATAAAACTAGAAGCACATTTATTAAAGCATCATTAATGTGAATGTTAAAGAGGTGGTATTCTGCTTTTAGGCTTTTTTGCTCTCCTTTATTGAGTTATATTCCTTTTTTGTGCTTAAACAGGTTTGCAAAGTGAAAAAGCCCAAAGTGAGTTCCCATCTCCCACAGAAAACTCTGCTCTGAACTGAAAACAGCTCGTTTGTAGTGCAGCCGCTTCCCTTCCCGTCACAGGGATGAAAGCTAAACACGCCTCATATAACGCTCGCCGAGCGGCTACTCCGACACGCCCTCAGAAACAGCGAGCTGCAGCACACAGCTCTCCTCTCCCTTCCAAACACTAGCTAAGTTGTTCCTGTGATGTAGAGACAGAGCTCAGTTAAAACTTTATGGATACAGATTAATAACTCACCGCTCTGAAACTCTCGCTCCAGTACGGCTGAACCCGAGCCGTTTACCGGCTTCTCGC
>NC_060157.1:964949-978131 GCF_021292245.1 Micropterus dolomieu
ACTAGCTACCCTCCAGGCAGTCAGTGGACAGAAAGTTGTTCCTGTGATGTAGAGACAGAGCTCAGTTAAAACTTTATGGATACAGATTAATAACTCGCCGCTCTGAAACTCTCGCTCCAGTCCGTGTTGCCGACCGGCGGCTGAACCCGAGCCGTTTACCGGCTTCTCGCTGACCCGCCCTTCTCTGCTTCTGATTGGCTAGTAGTCCTTAACTAGGAACTGAGCATGTGCAACTCCCAACAAAGATGATTTAGAGACAAGATGTATCACTCCATAGCTAAAACGAAGCCTTCAACACAGGCTGGAAAGAGGAGATGCAGCAATGTGCATTATGACAAAATTATATCCATGTAAACCTGTTCTGGTACAACCTCTAAATAAGATGATGAACATGAAAATGAGCAGAACACCACCTCTTTAATATTTAAAATCTTTTTTGGGACCCTGCATTTATATATTTTATTGGGTGGTGATGGCACAATGGATAAGACGCATGCCTTTGGTGTGAGAGGCCCGGGTTTAATCCCCCACTGTGACCCATCCACCAATGTGTGAGGCGTGTGACCTCTGACATGTATAGCAATTGTAAGTCGCTTTGGATAAAAGCGTCAGCTAAATGTAAAATATCTCCTCATCTTGTTTTTGTGAGCTAAGTGTATCGTCTCACCCCTGATCTATCCCCACCGCCTTTCAGCACAAAGTGACCCCCTTGCAACCAGCTAGCTGAGATTCCAGTTGAGATGATTCCTCATACTATTTAAATACTGCAGTACAAGTACCTCAGGGTGTTTCCTCCTCAGCTGTAACTGCACACTGAATATTATAGCTCAGATCAGCTGCTGCCCCCTGCTGGAGACTGCTGCCATCACACCTGAGCTGTGAAGTCACACCTGAACAGGTCAGTTTCTGCAGAACAGATGCTATAAAATAAAAATCAAAATAATAATACACATAATTTTTAAAATAATCAAAATAATAATACACATAATTTTTAAAATAATCAAAATAATAATACACATAATTTTTAAAAATAATCAAAATAATAATTAAAAATAATCAAAATAATAATACACATATTTTTTAAAATAATTATTAAAAATAATGGGGGTTGATGAAACAGCCAAACAGAACCACATTCTGATTATAATCAATTATTAACAGTTTCATGATCATGAAAATCATCCTGCCATCTACCAGCAAGCACCTCATTGTTGTTGCTGTGGCTCTGGGAATTTTTTGTTTTAGTTTCATGATCATATTTACATCCATCCCTTAAGAATCATCCGTTCTGAGAGGTTCTTTAACTGTAATTATCATTTATAAAAAATATTTATTAGTATCATTATTGTTGTTGTTTTCAGTTTTTATTCTGTGTCTTTGTGTGTACATTTGTCCTCCTATAATAAAAATTGAAAAACAAACTTATTTTAATCTGTTCATCAGACACAGAATAATAAAACCAGATGCAGCTACACCAGCCGAGGATCCGGATCAGCTGCTTCTGTCTGATCCGGATGCATCTTTCTTCACTCGACTGCTTCTGTCTGTCAGATCCAACATGGCGGCCTCCACAGCTTCACGTGAGCTCTTCGCTGAGGGAGTCCGAGCGGTTCTTCACAGCTGGCCGGTTCTACAGGTAGATACGACACCTGTCCCACGGGGGGAGGGGGAGGTACGCGGAGGGACTGCGGGTCAGAAGGGACGCTGCTAACAGGCTGAAGCTAACGGGCTGAAGCTAACGGGCTGAAGCTAACGGGCTAAGCTAACTGAAGCTAACGGGCTAAGCTAACAGGCTAAGCTAACAGGCTAAGCTAACAGTGGTGGAAGAAGTATTTAGATCCTTTAGGCAAAGCAGTAAAACCGCACTGAGAAAATACTCCACTACAAGTAAAAGTCATGCATTCAAAACCTTAAAAGTATTTAAGTATTATCAGCAAAATGTACTTAAAAGTACCAAAAGTAAAAGTACTCTTAGTGTAGTAAAAGTTCCCTGTCAGTGTTTTACTGTATCGTGATGGTGGATAAATATTAGATCATCCCGGTGGGATGTTTGCATCAGGTTACATAAAGTAAAGAGTTAGGTAGGGCTGCAACTAACGATTAATAATCGATTAATCTGTCCATTATTTTTTCGATTAATCAATGAATCGGATAAAAAAAAACAAAAAAGCATTCATTTCTTCCATCCCTGAGCTGTTAAAGTAATAATAATAAAGAAAGAAACAGTGACGCGTTACATCTGCCAACAGGTGAAACAGGTGAAAATTTGAATATTGTGCAAACATTTAATCGGTCGCGCTAATTTTAATGACTTTATTTACTACTGTTTATGTAATCTGCAGCGATGCATCATGGTCTGTGTGTTTGTGGCCTCGCTGTCCTTTGAGAACCACGTCTCTCAGATAAAACAGGCCTGTTTCCTGCTGACTTATAAACGGTGGCTGTGATCTAGAAAAGCAGAGCTGAGGGAGGCATAAAGAGGAGAGGAGAGAAACGCCGCCTCTCACGGCAGAAGGATGAAACGCTTTGAGATGAAGAGGCTCTGTAAAATAAATCCTAATAGTGTTCCAGGCTTAAAGCCCTTCTGAAGAAACAAACACCTGTTTGACTGACTTTCTCTGAAGTGGCAAAAAAACATCATTAAGATCATTTGCAGCAACAAAAGGATTCAGGATCAGAAACAAACAGAGATTCTGATTCTGCCTCAGATATGTTGGACAGTTTAGTCATGTTTAGGGACGGGGGTCGTTCATTTTTATTGATATTGAGACGGCTTAACGATCCGATTCTGTATCGATACCACTATCGATTATTATTTAGCGATGGTTATTTGGTAAGAGCAGACCCAGCGGGCCTGAGGTAGGCCTGCACGGTGTGAGGAAAATATTCAGTGTGCGATAACGTGATATATTGAGATGACACATCACGTGCGATAAATCAACATATATTGAAGGGTGCATATTAACTGCCTGGTTGTTTTTAATTTAATATTTTAAATCCTGCTAAATGTTGTTTCTAGAGCAGCAACATTAATGTAAAGTAACTCAGTAACTTTATCTGACATCACAAGTAGTGATGACATCAGTCTGTATCGGTCCCTCCTCCTCTCTCCTGGCTGCAGGTCTATATGTCTATATGTTTAACGTTACCTTACAGACAGGTGGATCAATAAACTATTGTCTTTTTACTTACAGTCAGGGTCCGAAATTAACACCCGCCAAGCGCCAAATGCGGGTAGATTTTCCGTTTGGCGAGTAAATTTCAAAAGGCTATCCGGCACACTGGCGGGTGAATGTTCATACCAAAATAGTAATGTAATAATCAGAGTTTTCCCTACAATGTATTCATCAGCTCCGCTGCAAAATCTTTCCATGATCAGTAATATCACGACATTCACTTACACTCTTACACTGAGACGCGCCCGGCCGCCCGTTTTTCCAAGCGCGCCTCTGTTCATGGTTGCATAGCAACGTCGGCCACGCGAGTGCTTGTGGAAAGGAGAAAGCGCGGTACGAACTGCAAAGTCACCGATCTGCAAAGTCACCGATCTGCAGCTAGCTGCCGCTTATTAGCTGTTATGTGGCGACATTTACCAGGAGTGAGCCAACCTTTAAAACGAAAACCCACAGACGAAAAGGGCGACGAATTACATAAAAAAAAAAAGTTTTGTGAGAAATGGAGGTTTGGAGAGAACGGAGTTTCAAGAGGCTGGCTACAATATGATTCTGATGTGATGAGTTGTTCTGTGTGTCGCCAGTATGCTAAAGATAAAAACAGAAACAACTCATTTGTCATCGGAAATAAAACGATGAACATTCGTGACCATGAACACAGTAAGTGTCACATTGCCTGCGTGTCTGTGTCTCTGGCTCAATCTGAGCCTCTACTCTCGAAAACTTCTGTGACAGCGCTAACGGCAATACCAGCAAGAAGATGAAGCTTCTGTTTAGGACTGTACATGCCGTTGGCAAGAAGGCCAGGCCACTTTCTGACTTCGAGTGGATGTGCGAGTAAGTGAAACTTGTTTGCTAGACTAACATTTTATATGAAGCTATGGTAGGGTGACCATCAGTCCTGTTTTCCCAGGACATGTTTTCACGTCCTGTCCTGGCCGCCCTGGCTGTTTTTTTTTTAGTCTGATATATTGTCAGATCTCCTTATGGTCCAGCTGTCCTCTCCAGAGATCAGGGACAATGATCCAAGCAAAGCTGTGATGCTGTGGCACCAAAACTCTGTTAGGAGTAGGAGGCCAGAATTCATGGACCATGCAAAAAGTGTAATTGCGGTAGAGAGTGAGTCGTCGGATGACTGAGGTTTAAGTTCTGATAGTTTTACAAAACCTTCAAATGTACTGTTATGAGCGCTAGTTCCACCTCTTCCATGTCTTACTATTTGTTGCTCTGTTTTGACTTCTATGTACACTTATTCATTAAAAATACCATATCAATTAAATGTACTGAAATTAATGTATATGTGATTTGGCCGGTAAAAAATATGCTTGGCTGGTGGATTTTTTCATCTACCTGTCCCCGTGGCAGGTGAGCCAAAAAGTTAATTTCGGACCCTGCTTACAGTAACAAGCGTAGCTGTCATCAGCTAACGTTCCATCGTGTTTCTGCTTTGCATGACTGATGAGAGCCAATCAGAGAGCCAATCAGAGAGCCAATCAGAGAGCCAATCAGAGAGCCAATCAGAGAGCCAATCAGAGAGCCAATCAGAGAGCCAATCAGAGAGCCAATCAGAGAGCGTCTTCGTCATCGTTTCTAAAGTCCTCCTCCGTTCTTCACTAAAACGCTACCCGGAGTTTCAAAACGCAAAACGGGGTCGGCAGCGTTTTCAAACTTCTCCGTTTTAGGTCTTCGTTTTCGTCATTTCAGGCTGGACGGGAGGAGCAGACGTAGCAGAAGGTCTCCGTTTTAATTCGAAAACGCAGTAGTGTGGGCGGAGCCTGAGAGTCTGATCCGAGCAGGTCCGGAGCAGAATCCGGGAATATTTCAGCCGGGGCGGAGAGCAACTAAAACAACTTTGTAAACTTTAATTATAGCCGACTACATGTTATTCTTCTAATCTAATTATTTCAACGCGTTCATTAAGTTTTTTTGTTTCCAGACGGCAGTTTACTGATTTAAAATGTAGGAAATTTGACTGTTTTAATCTGTAATGAAATTAAACAGTTGTAAAGTGAATAAACAGCATAACTTCCCACACAGCTGAGCGCTTCGTTTGGTTTTCCCTTTCAGGTGAGCTGGAGCGTTGCGTTCGCTGCTGTGGGCGAAGGTCAGGCGCGAAAAAACCCTCAGTAATCGAATGTCAGAATTGAAAATCGAATGTGGTCGAATATTCGGGTCCAGCCCTGGTAAAGATAGATCCAGAAATCCTCCCCGGTCACTATTTAATTTAATTTTGTGGATTCCTCTCAGCTCCGTTACCGCAGGAGCTGCAGAGTGTTTATGTAAAATGTGGCGCTCTGAGTCGGTCGCCGGGCGCTGCACAGCGGAGGGATGGGTTAAATGCAGAGAATGAATTTTGCAACGTGTATGTGACAAATAAAAGTACTTTTACAGCCCGCAAATCACATGACCGTTCCCCAAAACAAGCGAGCGTCGGGTCGTCTGCTGCAGACACCGCCCTTTTCATGCGAACACGCTCGCGGTTGGCGAGCTGATGACCAGCGTCATGTGACACGTGTGTGTGTTTGTGTGTTTCCTCAGATCGCGGTGGATAACGGGTTCGGAGGCGTGTACGGGCAGCAGAAAGCTGATTGGATGGTGGATGTAGTCCAGCAGTATTTTCATGACAATGGTAGGTAACCATGGTGACCTGTCAGCTGACAGCAGGGATCAGTATCTTTAGGATTTTATCAAGACTCTCATTGATACGAGTTCAGTTCTTTATTCACACTGTAAATAAATAAATGAATAAAGTCAGAACAGGATTAAAACTGAATATTTGATTAGAAGTAAATGTTGTAATTAGTGACATAAATCTCAAACACCAGTAAATTAATTAACTCATAATACTTGTTTACATGTCCACAGGTGTATTGATTAAGGACTGGCTGTGTGTGCGGCGCAGCTCAGCGAGATTTAAAAATGAAAGCTAGGAAAAGTCAAACTAAAGTTAACTAACTAACTTCATCACTAGCTGTAATTATTTTTATAGCATTGTCCCATTAGTATTTAACATGTCACACATGTTTTCCATGTGTACAGAACATGAATACTTCACACATAGGGCTGGAAGATACGGCCAAAAATGTTATCACCATAAAAAGTTTCATATTTTTCCATATCGATAATTATCACGACAAATATCAAATCGTTATTTCTTTCAAGTTTAAAGGCAGATTTTTGCTCCTGAGTGAAAGCTGAAGAAACCTGATGGTTAATTGTGGTTTAAACTTTTCTTTATGGTCAGAACACTTGATGCCAAACAGCGGATCACAAATCTGAGATAGAAAATTCAAAATATTTATGATAAAATCTTTGTCAACAAATATCTTTAAGTAAAACCTTTTTCAGTCCTAATCCGTGGATGATTCAAGTGAATAAAATCAAACATTTATTGAACATTTGTAATATTGTTATTGAAAATAATTATGTTGCGATAATTATTGTTATTGTTTTATTGTCCAGCCTTGTTCACACCGTGGATCAAAAACATAAACAGACAAAACTTCACAGTTAAACACAAAATTCAGTAAACTGCAGATGAGTTCTTTCCTCCTACCATCCACATTTTCTAAAACATTTAGTAAAAACCTTTCTCTGATAATGCCGAACACAATCTTGTGAACAGTAAACATTTACAATTTGTAGCAAGAACTAGGGCTGTCGCAACAACCGCAAAAATTACCGCAATGTTCAAACTTTACACTTCAGAGCGTGTTAAAAAGTTCCACGGCTGTAACGAGCTCTGTGACGGGTCAAGGACTTCAAACTCTGAAGCTGGAAGTGTTGCCGTGTTTTAAAGACGGCGTGGGGGGGTCTGGGGGGAAATTTTGATCATTAAAGACTAAATTTCCTGCATTCCTGTGGAAGTTTCTGCAGCAGTTTATGGTGGAAATGTTTTTATTTATGTGAAAGGAAATTGAGGCGGCACGTTTCAAAATATATATATCAGGGCTATATATATCACACCTGCTGCTGAACACACTGTTCCTGCTGATACCTGTTCAGAAAACATTAACAATCTAGATAAAAGGTAACGCCCTGGCAGCGGCAAACAGCTTTGGTTTAATATTTGATTTGATTACATTAATGTTTAAATTGAGATTTAACAGAAATGTTTTATTGCTGCTGTGTAAAATGAGCACTGCTGGGAAAAAGCAAACCACATGTTATTGCACTTTTGTGTTTATAGCAGGACATTTAAATTAAAAGTGGCAACGCACGACTTTAGAATTCATTATTCAATTTTGCTCATAACAATGTGATTAATCGTAATTTTAATTGCTGCCCAGCACTAATATAAATCGAACAGAATCAAAGTCAGAGCAGCTCTCAGATCTGTTTCTCCTGCAGATCAGCTTTTCTCCTGTAACATCGTCCCTGCTGAAGAAGCTCACCTGATTTTAGTCGTCCCTCCTCTTTGGTCATGTTGACAGGGAGAGGACGGAAATCTTGGCCAAATAGAAAGTGTGTCAAGAAGTTGTAAAAGTGCACGTTTTTGGGTCATTTTATGAACAGTAGCTTGTCTTTGTAGCTTAAGTTTCTTCTATATTTTAATTGCACTGCATGTTTTCTTAACGTGCAAATAAACCTTTCCGAAGGCTTTTTTATTTGTCATGTAACTGCAAGCTGTATTTCAGAATGTTTTTTAAATAATTTTGCTTTGGGGTGCTGGGGACATGTCCCCACTGTCCCCAGTGTAAATGACTATTGGACACCTGTGGATTCTAGTCAGAATAACAGTATTATGCATCACTTCAGCCCACTCCTCCGTCCTGGTTATGGCTCTTTTACCCACCACTAACGTCACTCTGAATAAATATTTATCCCCTGAATTTGTAATTCTCTGGTTCCCTTTTCCCGAGTACAGAACAACAAATGTAAATGGAAGTTCCACTTTCAAACTTTTCTCCATGCTTTAATAAAGTTGTGACAGAGGGGCATTCCCAAAAGATATGGAAGTGATTGGCATTATTTTCTCCAGTCCAGGTTTCTGTTGTGCTGATAAATGATCTCACCTGTTCTCTCCATGAGAGACAGTATGTTGTCTTCCATTGTTGTTCATTGATCTCTTCCCACTCCTCCTCTGACAACATCCGTCCCCCTTCATTCTCCCACTTTTCTTTTATATACGTTTTGTAGCCTTTTAAATTTACTACACTTCTTCTTTATACAATTTTGGGATTAATTTCTTGCCCAGATCTGATTTATGTGCTAAAACAAATAATTTAGTAATTCCCGACTCTACGTCACCTAAAATACTTTTAATGTTTTTAAAGTTTTCTCCAGATGAGGCCGCATCTGTAAATATCTCTGTAAATCCAGATTTTTTAAAACCAAATACAATTTTTTGATCTTGAAAACTTTTAATTTTCTTCCTCTTAAAAATCTCCCTAAATATTGTTTCCCCCCGCCCATCTACTGAGGCTGCTGTCTAATGTGTTGTGATGTCTGCGAGAGGACTTTTATTTTGGCGGGGAGTGTGGTATCAGCATCTGAACCTGTGTTTCTGATCAGCTGACCTGCAGCGGTGTGAGGTCGAGGACTTCATCGCTCAACTAATGGATCAGGAGTTCGACACAGTGGTGGATGATGGGAGTTTACCTCAGGTACACACACACACACACACACACGTTTGAAGTTTGTTTTATTTTCTGCAGGTGTAGCTGTGTGATGTCGCAGGTTAACCCTCTGCGTACCCGCAGGTGTAGCTGTGTGATGTCGCAGGTTAACCCTCTGCGTACCCGCAGGTGTAGCTGTGTGATGTCGCAGGTTAACCCTCTGCGTACCCGCAGGTGTAGCTGTGTGATGTCGCAGGTTAACCCTCTGCGTACCCGCAGGTGTAGCTGTGTGATGTCGCAGGTTAACCCTCTGTGTACCCGCAGGTGTCGGACAGTCTGCTGCAGGTGTTCGGTCAGTGGCAGCAGGGGGCGCTGCAGCAGCTCAAACACACCATCACCACTCTGACACAGAAGAAGAGTCAGAGGGCAAAGGTCACGGCTCCACCCTCTCAGTCTGATGAAGACAGTGATGATGAAACACAGGTACGTCTCACCTGCCTCACGCTGAGCTCTGATTGGTCAGGAGGATAGTGATGAAGTTTATTATCTGATGATGTTCAGTGCTTCCCAACCTGAGGACCAGGACCCCGACAGGGTCACAGAACGATTAAGCACGTGTTCCGCAGCCGTAACTATCAATGGTTTTCGTCGATAAAACTGTTGACCATTTTTACGCAGGGCTGGAAACTAACACCCGCCAAGCGGTTGGTACGATATCGCCAAATTGGTGTCCGCTGTACCGAGGGATCTAAAATCGTGTAACTACAACTTACAGTTAGTTTGTGGATGAATAGTTATGATTTTTATGTTAGTACTTAGCACAAATAAATTACAGACCAGTGTAGACTGTTTTTCTTTTACAAATATTTAATAAATGAAAACTATTCATATTAGGCCTGTAGTAGTGATACTACACTTTATATGAAAGTTTAATGAATATAGTGGGGGGGGCAAAAATTATGCTGAAGGAGATTTAAGCTGAATGATAAATAAAAATCTTGTAAGTTTATAAAACAATTTACGTTATTAAAAGTACTTAAGACGTTATGTTTTAAGTACACTTAATAGCAATAAATTTGGTGTCTTCTTTAAGTTTGTATTCGACAGAATACCTAATTATCTCAATTAAAAGTACTGAAACAAATGTTTACGTGACATAAAAAGGCAAGTTATCATTTTGGCTGCCAGTCCCATTGGCAGGTGAGCCAAAAAGTTAATTTCAACCCTTTATACCGTTCATCGATTAATCGCTCAGTCTGTAAAATGTGTAGAACCGATCACAAGTTCCCGAAGCTGGTTTTACTTTGAAAATGATCAAACAATGAATCGATTAGAGTTGCACGTTTATTTCCTGTTAATCGATTCATTGTTTGAGCTCTGACACGTTTCTGTTTTATGACTGATCACCTGTCGACACTGATGACTATAACTGATAAAACATCATATATTGTTCCAGCATTTACTGATGTTGGCAATTCAAGTGCCACAGTGGCAAGGCCCACCTCAAGTGAACTGGAAGAATCTGAAACTGTTACATTAATCAAGATCATCAGATAATAATAAACGTTCAGCGTCAGAGTTCCTCTGAGCTTAAAAGCAACTTCTTCACACCTCCTGTTCATCTGAACGTGAACTGGTGTCAACACGGTGAGGACCAGAATAACAAACTGACGACAGGATGTAGAAAGTGCATGTGGATGAAATAATGTACAGAATAATTCATGTGCTGAACCTGAGATCATCGGTTATGTGATTCAGGACTCTGGTCGTTTCTAGTAATGAATGTCTTTGTGTTCAGGCAATGGAGTGTGAGTCAGCCAGTCCATCAGTCAGCAGGACAGATCCTCCTCCTCCTCAGGAAGAAGACGACGGTTGGACAGTAGTCCGTAAGAAGAAGTGAAGAGAAGGTCGAACAGCAGTGTGAACTGTCGAACTGAAGCAGCTGTCCTTTGACCTTAATGATGGGACTGTGTGAGACACTGAAACTGACTGTTTTTAATGGAAGCTGCTCTCTGCAGGCTGTCTGTGTTCGTCCTTGTGCTTCTGTGGCTAGAAAAAAATGGACCTGAAAAAGGAGCGAGGACGGCGTCGTTAAACCAGAGTCACCTGGTTTCTGTGGTGGTTTTTATATTAAACCTGTTGAACCTGCTGTTGTGTCATTTGTGGCATCACACTATTGCAGGACTTCACACTATATTATTACATCTCACTATGACGTCACTATGACATTACATACTATACTACACCATATATGGGTGCGACAATACACTTGAATACACACGAGAATGCAATTTTTTTTTAACACTATATTTAAAGAAATCTTCAATGATGAAATATAGGACTGGAAAAAATGCTATTCAGTGCAGGCGCATTTCGAAATGTTGCACTTAGTGTCAGAAATTAACTTTTTTTTCCTGCTTGTCACTGTGGTAGGAAAGTTTTTTGTCTGCCACTCAGAGATGTTATCGGACATTATACTATTCTATGACATCACATGATAATCAGCAACAGGTTGAGAAGTCATTGATGGTTCTTGTTTATCCATCACGTCTGTGATCGTAATTGTTAATAAGTAGATGGGATCAATAACCAATAACCGACCAATCATCTTCCTGTGTGGACGTGAAATCACTGTTTGGCATTTTTACTTTAAAAATGTCTTCAATAATTAACCACTTAGAAAATTAATTAGTAACTATTTGCTATCGTTGCAGCTACATAAGCTAAACACCAGCCACAACCGCACATTCTGTTATCATTACGGTCTATCTGATCAATGGAGTACTAATAAGTGATTTATTAACTATTAATAAAGATTAAGTTACACCTTAGGAACCCCTCATGATGATACTCGTGTTTGTTGATTCTCACCAGCAGAGGGCAGCAGCCGGACTCTCCTCCCCCACTCAGGTTGCTGGTTTCATTCTGCAGAGCGTCAGAGTTCAGAGGAAACGCATCAGACGAGCTTTCAGTGAACTTTATTTTCACATAGGAAGAGACATTTCACACAGACAGAACATGTAGAAAAAAACTCTTTGTGTCACTGGTGATGTCACTGTGACAGGGAGGAGGGGGCGGGGTCATTTCAAGGCACTAATTATATGAACATAGAAACAGGTGAGAGCAGGTGAACAGGTGAGGAGGTCAGAGGTCGCCTGAGGACGACTGAGCTACACAAATCAATACTGTTATCAATAGTGTCATCAGAGTCAGTGAGAGGGTCGGCTGCTGTCAGGAAGCTACAGTGTGCTCGTCTAAACCAAAACTCATCATCATCATCATCATCGTCATCAGGAAGGTTCAGGAGTCTTAGAAGTCTGTGATCCATAATCAATAAGGTTTCATAAAAACAGACAGCTGGAAGCAAAGTTAAATATAAACTCAGAACAGAAGTTAACAGAAAGAGAAAAACAAAATCCAGTAAAATCAGAGAAACAAAGAAAGAAACAGATTTTAAATCAGCAGGAAACGGTTTCAGAAAACGTCACAGGACTTTAAAGACGCTGATTTCTGCAGGAGAGAAACGAAACCTCAACAGAAGTTTTGTAAACCTTTTAACAGGCGGTTTAATGTCAGAGGTCAAAGGTCAGCAGGAGCAGCAGACTGAATCCAAACGTCTGGATGTTACCTGCGTTCACACACCTGTTCACTTCAGAGAGCTGACGTCTACAATTCAAATAAACTTTTAGTCTTTCGGTACTTGGGATAAACATCATGAATTAGACTATTGGATATTGAAATAACAAATTAATATTGTGAATTAACAATTCGAGTAGGAACCAATGAGCTTGGAGCCGAGAGCCACAGAAAGGAAGAGAGACAGTCCTGAGAGACGGACCGACAGGTCGGTGGTTTAACAATCATGTTCACAGGGTGGACGTTTGGATTCAGTCAGGATCAGAATCAGACCGTCAGTCAGTCGAGGTGATCGTTTCCTGCAGCACATGAAATCAACACTGACAGAGTGAAACACTTCTAACACTCCTCAACCACAAGAGGTGTGTGTGTGTTTATGTGAGCAGCCACGCATGCTGCAGACACTGCGCTGCTGTCGCTCTGCGGTCAGGCTGCAGATCCAACATGGTCAGCAGGAAGTCGCTGAACTGAGCCGCCTGATCGAGCGGCCACTCGTACTTCTCCAGCAGAACCTCGAACAGAGCCCACGGCTTCAGGCTGGAGATGTGACGCAGCTCACCTGAGACGGGAACAGGGAGGGGAGACGGGAACAGGGAGGGGAGACAGGGAGGGGAGACGGGAACAGGGAGGGGAGACGGGAACAGGGAGGGGAGACGGGAACAGGGAGGGGAGACGGGAACAGGGAGGGGAGACGGGAACAGGGAGGGGAGACGGGGAGACGGGAACAGGGAGGGGACACAGGGAGGGGAGACGGGAACAGGGAGGGGAGACAGGGAGGGGAGACGGGAACAGGGAGGGGAGACGGGAACAGAGAG
>NC_060157.1:978151-980647 GCF_021292245.1 Micropterus dolomieu
GAGACGGGAACAGGGAGGGGAGACGGGAACAGGGAGGGGAGACGGGAACAGAGAGGGGAACAGGGAGGGGAGACGGGAACAGGGAGGGGAGACGGGAACAGGGAGGGGAGACGGGAACAGAGAGGGGAGACGGGAACAGAGAAGTGAAACGGGAACAGAGTCTCAAAGATAAAAAGAAGCCTACGGACATTAAACCTGAAGGAGAGAAGTTGACTACGACTCCCAAGGTGCATTTCAGTCACAAACAGCCAATTAAAGAGCTTGACATTCTGTTGTTTCTACAAAGTGTAACATTTAGCTTCAGCACGCTAGAGGCCTTAGCTTCTTTCTCCATAGCAGCAACAGCTGAGGCTCATGGGTAATGTAGTGTTTAGAAATAGACAAAGAGTCAGACAGACAGCCTGTCTCACCTTTCCTGTTGAAGTACTCTCTGGAGTACCTGCCAGACAAAGCGAAGGGCAGAGGAATCGGGCCGAGCAGCTCGATGATGTGAGCGATGTGATCTGAACACACACACACACAGTACAAATACACACTGGAGTATTCTGTAATAGACCGCAGTCCTCTAGTACTATAATCCTGCAGTAGTGTGTGTAGTGTGATGTGTAGTACCTTCGTCTCTGGTGTAATCTTCTCCTGAATGAGGTTCAAACAGGTAATCTCCCGTCGCCAACTCAAACGCCTGAAACACCAATCGATATATCAATACACTGTCATGTGATCACACCTGCTGAGTGCGTGTGCGTGGTTGAGTGTGTACCATGCAGGCGGTGCTCCAGATGTCAGCAGGCGGTCCATACTCTGCTCCAATCAGAACCTCCAGAGCTCGGTACTGTCTGGTCTGGATGTCCTCTGTGAAGTGTTTGTGCTGGACGAGAGACATGCACAGACACAGAGAGAGAGAGAGATAGGGGAGGCGTGTGATTGGTCGGAAGTTTGTACTGACAATACAGAGAGGAGGAGATGATGATGAAGGTGTCTCACCACCCAGCATGCATTTCCCAGATCCGCGATCTTCACTCTCAGCTTGTGGGCGTTCTGAGGATCCAGCGGACTGAGGACGAAGTCTGAAGCGCTGAACACTGAAACACACAAACAATAGCGGCGTTAACTCGGACTCAGAGACGCCTCAGAGAAAAGGTCGTGGTTCCATCCTGAGGCGTCGCTTAGCTGCTCAAGTAGAGCACCATGAAAATCCTAAAATCGACCAAACTAGAATTGAGTCTTATTATGGTGGCTGGAACAGAAACACACCTGCTGCAGGTGAAAACAGCTGTTTCTTTGTTGAGTTATGATATGAAATATTTGGGCTCAGACAAAAATTCAGCACCAGTTTTCAGTCGAGACCAAGCTTCCGGCTACAAGCTGATTGACAAGTCGCTACCACGGCGACCTGTCAATCAGGATAGAGCTGACTCGTAACCAGCTTATCATGAGTCAGCTGTTCACTTTCTCTGGTGAGCACATTTAGTTTTAAGACTGTTGTTCTCTAGACAAACTTATCAGCCTGTTAAAATAACAGTTAACATGAGTTACAGATGCACCTCGCTAAGCAAGCTAGCTAGCTCCGTCATCTCGTCCAAATTTGGTCAGATCCGGTGCTGCTCAACATGACGGCGCTCTATCAGCCAAACTCGAGGCTTCAAAACGGCGGTCCATGAACCAACGGGTGACGTCACCATGACTACGTCCATTTCTTATATACAGTCTGTGGTCAAGACACAAAAACATTAGATAACATTGAAGATTTCCATTTTTTAATTAGTACTGTCACAGCTTCAGAAAGTAGATATTAAGCCGTTTTTAGTATCCAGAGATAATACCGCTCACAGTAGCTGGTTGTCATAGCAACGCCACACACAACTGCCGAGACATAATTTTCAATGCGACACACACACAGCTGTCTCTTGATTTAAGTTAAAGCGTTTGAACCTTCCTCAGAATGTAAAGACAGATAAGCGGTATGAAAAGCTTCCAGCTGTGTTTTCCTCTGCCGTTGTTGCTGCAGCGGTCTGTGTGACGGCGGGAGCAGAGGGCGGGGGAAGCCCTTCAGTCAGGATTTAGAGCTCATCATAGCACAGAGACAGCACTGGTGAAAATTACTAACGACCTCCTAATTGCATCAGACAAAGGACTTGTCTCTGTACTGGTTTTATTAGATCTTAGTGCTGCATTTGATACCATTGACCATCAGATCCTATTGCAGAGACTGGAATATTTCATTGGCATTAAAGGAACCGCTCTAAGCTGGTTTAAGTCCTATTTATCAGATCGATTTCAGTTTGTACATGTTAACGATGAGTCCTCCATGCACGCCAAAGTTAGTCATGGAGTTCCTCAAGGATCTGTCCTCAGACCAATCCTCTTCACTTTATATATGCTTCCCTTAGGCAATATTATCAGGAAATATTCCATAAACTTTCATTGTTATGCAGATGATACTCAGTTATATCTATCGATCAAGCCAGATGAAACTAATCAGTTAGCTAAACTTCA
>NC_060157.1:980747-1007719 GCF_021292245.1 Micropterus dolomieu
CTGAGCTCCTCTCTCCTCTACTTTCTCTCCCTCTGTATGCAACCTCATCCCATTATTGCATGTTACTAACACAACTTCTCCCCTTTCTGGTAGTCTTGTGCTTTCTCGTCCCTCTCCTCTCTCCTCCTATCACTTCCTGCAGGTGTTTCTGGCTCTGGAGCTGTGGAGTCTGGATCTGTGGTTGCGGGTCACCTGCTGCCCCCGTGTTCCTGCTCGACACCCTCTGCTGCAACGACTATTGTTACTAGTCCTATTGCTATTATTATTATAATCATTAACATTACGACTGTTATCATTAACACTACTATAAATATCTGTACCATTTTTCATTTAGTCTATAGCAACATCACCTTTACTGTCTGTACCTCTGTGTGGATATTGTGTAGGCTGCCTCCCTCCCCCTCTCCCTCTCCCTCTCCCTCTCTCCCCCTCTCCCTCTGTCTTACTGTCTGATCACCTGAGGAGCGCAGAGCAAGCCCGCCGGGCCAGGCGACTACGTTGTGATTTTAAGGACGTTCCTAAGACCGACATTGTCCCCAACACTAACCAGCATGCAGTGTGCAGCTATCCACTTCGCTGTGGCGTTTGATCTCTTGTCTTGCTTTTGTTTATCTGCTTCTCCCGCACGCTGCATCCAGGGTCGTCTGCCGAAGCATCCCTCCGCTGCTTGTTTGGGTGGCTGCTTTGCAGGCTGATTAACATCCTGCCCCTCCTGTGACCCAGGGTTTGACTGGATGTGTATTCAGAGCCAGTGAGCAACGGACTTTCAAACTAATAATAATAAATAAATAAAAACAGCGTTAATTAATTAATGCGTTAACGCAATAACAACATGTTAAGCTGCCCAGCCCTGGAAATAATGTACAAAAGTTGTAAAATATAAAACTTTCTGCTGCTGGCCTCTGTCAGGCGAGCGCAATAATGATGCAGTGAATAGTGACAATTCTCTCTGACCAATCAGTAGTCTGCTGTGTTTTCACATCAGATTTTATTATCGCCTCAGCTCGCTTGGAACCTCGACGGAGGTGATACGAAAAAACCTGGTAACCTGGCACCAGGCACAAGTTCAACTTGATAGAATCCCTGATCCCTGATAGAAAAACCAAAAAAGCAGAGTAGAGTCGAGGCGAGTTGCGCTGGTACCGTTCAGTGGAAAAAGGGGCTTTTCAAAAGTACAGATCATCCAGGACTGGTGACCAATCAGCAACACGTATCCGATTCACATTTAGAGTCACATTTACACGCTGCGCTGCACGATGGTTCACGTCATGAACTCAGCGGCACAAACCGGCAACCATCACATACATGCTAGAAAACATGCTGTGAGTGGAAGTTCTTCACGCTCGCAATCTGTAAACCCTGTAAAGCCAAAATCAGCCATGTTTCCCAACACAGACTTTAACCTGGCGGACCGGCCGGGTATTGTTGAGTTTTAAAATGTTACAACAAACTTAATGTATTCCAGCGTTTCAGGGTTTTCCTTCAAATGTAAAACTGCCAGACAACTGCATTAGAATGTTAATTAAATCATTGTTTATCTCCTCTTTGTAATGTGAAGGAAACTGACACCTCTTTGTTTAGTGCCAGAAGGATCATTTTGTTTAACTTCTTCATAGACTACTAAGATTGGGTGTCGACCGTTTTGGAGACAACCTCTGTTGTGTTGTATGACTAGTTGGTAGAGCAAAGACTGTGTATTCCTGTTTATCAAAGGGGGTTCTACGTCTGCGGTCAGCACTCTTTTGTTAGACCAAAAGCAACGTAGAACAGTAAGGTACACCCTTCTTAATTGGGTGACGAAGAAGTAACCAAACGACCAATGGCTATGGTCCTGAGCCATTTGGAGGAAAAAAAGGACCCGCCCACATACCTGGAGGATATTAACAACCTATTTTGATGATGATTTGGATAGACATGTTCAAGCCAAATTACATTTATACGCTGATGATACAGTGGTTTACACCCAGGCTTCCACCATTTCAGCAGCAGTGCAGGAACTTCAAACTGCATTTCAGGCATTGCAAAATACATTATTGAGTCTAAAACTGGTTTTAAATACACAGAAAACAAAGTTTATGGTCTTCTCAAAAGCTCGAGCACAGCTATTTGACAACTGTGGCCTCTTGTCCTTAGATGGGAAATCAATTGAGAGAGTGTCTTCATACAAGTACTTGGGGATATGGATAGATGATAAGCTCTTCGTCAATGAACATATTACTGCTTTAGTAAAGAAACTTAAAGTCAAGCTTGGCTTTTATTTCAGAAACAAATCTTGTTTTACTTTTAGTGCTAAGAACTTTAGTACTAAGCTACTTTTCTGTCTGTAACATCACTGGTATATCTTTATTTATAAAGCTATACTTGGCAAACTTCCGCTGTACCTCTGTAACCTCCTCTCTGTCTGCTCTGGTCCGTATCAGCTACGCTCCTCAAAGTGGTTGCTTTTTAACGAGCCACGAGTTGCAACCAAATTTGGAAGAACTGCTTTCTCTTATTCCGCACCTTGGGGGTGGAATAATCTACAGAAAGAGCTGAAGTTAGAAACCCTTATGTCCATTAATGAATTTAAAACTACTGTAAAGAATGTTGTGATGGAGACATGTTCTTGTTTTTCTCAAGAGTCTCATTGTGTTTTTTAACATTTTGTACTTCTTTTATCATGAAAATGTAACTTGGTGTTTATTATGTATGCATTTGTTGTGATTTGGCTGCTACCTTGGCCAGGTCTCTCTTGGAAAAGAGATTCTGAATCTCAATGGGACTTCCTGGTTAAATAAAGGTTAAATAAAAAAAATAAACAACATAAAATATAACCATATCTGTGTGTGTTTTCTTACCGTCTCGCCCGCTAGAGCATCCTGACTGAATAGAAAGTGCTGACTCAGACGTCGCTGATATCACAGAGCTGGAGAACCCCGATAGGCCAGAGGCGGGGCTGGAGAACCGCCCGGGGGCGTGGCCGTTACACCTGTCCTCCAACCAGGAGCAGGTGGACTCTGGGCTGGCTTTGCTGTTGGCTGTGGAGCAGAAATTGTTGTTGCCATTGACGACCAGAGAACCTGAGAGTAAAAGAGAAGTACAAGTTTAGTCAACCAATTACTACATTTAGAGAGTCTGTATAAGTTATATGTAGTAAAAGAATATTTAACTGTTGTAGTGACAGAGACAATATTTTGTTTGGGCGAGTGGATGATTTATGCGCACATGCGGATTCGAATGACGTCAGAACTGATTCACCCATTATTTATATATTTATATATATATATATATATATATATATATATATATATATATTTTATAATAATATTTAAATAATAATTAATACATATACAGAGGTTCAGCGTGTAACAGTGGGTAACAGAGTGTATCGGCATGTAACAGCGGGTATCGACAGGTATCGGCATGTAACAGCGGGTATCGGCATGTAACAGCGGGTATCGGCATGTAACAGCGGGTATTGCCATGTATCGCCATGTAAAAGTGTGTATCAGTGTGTACTCACAGTTACTGTCTGTGTCGTCAGGTTGTAACAACACACAGTCTTCCTCCTCCATCCTCTGAACACAAGGACAAAATGGAAACTTATTTTGGAGGGATCATTTTGTCACATCCTGTTGCACTCTGATTGGCTGCTGTAACACAGCTGCTCTTCAACAGTAGTAATAAGTACTAATATAAGTAATATTATAGTATTAATACAGTGAAAAGAGATGCACACGGACATTTAAAAACTATGACAAGGTAAATAAAATAAATCAAAAAAATAATAAAATGACATTTATTAACATAAAATCACAAATAGTTTGCAGTTTCATGAATAACCTTTAGCTCTTCCTCGCCGTCGCTGCCGTCACCTACAATTTAATGCAGAAGTGCAGCCGTCTGCTAACTAAAGGTTGACCCACACCTGAACAGCCAATCAGAATGCAGAGTTTTCAGCAGCCGTTGAGGTAACATCCATCATAAATCCATGTAAACTTTCCTTTCTATCAGTACTACAGTTGTACTGCAGTACCTGTATATCCTCCAGTCTCTCCTCCAACAGTCTCTGTTGACGCTTCGCTTTCCTCTTCAGCTTCTTCTTCTTGTTCTTAGACAGCTTACCGACCTGGAGAGAGAGACGGCAGAACAAAGTGAAGTTTCTACACATCAGCTCTGTGACACTGTTGTTAAAGTGCTCTCACACACAAACACACTTGGTGTTACTGACACTACACACACTGCCAGAGCTGACCACAAGCTCATCAAGTCCAGCCGCCATCTTTGTTATATTCATTTTCATAAAACAGTTTCAATTAGCGAGCTGTGTTTGGATAAGGTGTGTACATTATACGACCCCCAGCCTCCAGAGAAACGAGCCTGCATCAGTGTCGGCGCTCAGTCGAGAGGCCGTCCTGCCCAGCAGGGAGTCGTCTTCAGAGTCGGACAAATCACGTTGAGAACTGCGTTGATTGACTGGGGACATCCTCATTAGACGGGCTCCTTCGCACCAAAGCAGCGGCAACAAATTGCCGAAGGCGCAGTCAGCATTAAAGAGGGTCGACTGATACAAGGTTTTTTTAATAGCCGATTACAGAACAATACAAGGTCAGTCTGTGTGAAAATAATTTCCATTATTCCTACAGAGTACAATCTATTATTCATGTTATCTCAGCAAGTAAACTACAGTTAGTAAGAAGTGACGTCATTAGGCTGCATTATTCTCTACAGCAGAGGTCAGTAATAGGCGGACCGCGGTCTGGACCCGGGCGCACAGCCGATCTATTATTCAGTACTACCTCGTGACGGAGCGTTTCTATTTTAACCTGCGCAGCTTTTCTACCATTTACAGTAGGCGACTGTTTTAGCGGCACAGGAAACTCATGTGATGCTGCTCGGCCAATCAAATCTGTGCATTCCGATAAGCATTGGCAAAGGCGTTAACGGCCCTGAGCAGAGCTCACGTTTCTCACTGAACAAGAGGAAGTAGGGACGTGGTAGCTCTATAAGAGGGAATGAAAGAGAAGAGGAGGCATTACAGCTGTTCATTTGTTAAGATGAACACACTTCAATCACTAAAAGCTTTTTATTTTATTTTTTCTGAAATTGAGCAACAAATAAAAATTATTTATTTTAAGATGCACATTTACAAAAACATTTTTTAAATGCAGCCTATAGATTACTTAAATTTAGAATTTATTATTAGAGTAGTTATTATTTATTATCCCTTCAGTTTTATGTGAAAACTGACTTTGTTGAATTATATTGTTATATTGTCTCTACACAGTCTACGGATTTGACACTCATGTTGAGACAACTAGGCTACGCGTTATGGTCTAGGCTACTGAATGACAGCAAGTTGATCCGAACCTTTGCTTCGTGAAATTTTCTCTAACTGGACCTCTTTGAATTTTAATTGAATACCCCTGCTCTACAGTATAACATAAGGCTGTCGCGGTGAAGTAATTTCCCGCACGGCAACATGTTGGGGCTCATTCTTCATCAGTGAAGAAATCTGGCGTCAGCGGATCTCCCCTCGCTGCACAGCGAGCCGCTAACAGCAGCTTTACGGTCGGAGCAAAACAACACAAAACACGGCAACACTTCCAGCTTCAGAGTTTGAAGTCCCCGGCGCTCCGTCCTTGAACCGTCACAGAGCTCGTTACGGCTGTGGAACTTTTTAACATGCTCTGAAGTGTAAAGTTTGAACATTGCGGTTGTTGCGGTGCTCGCCATCCTCCGCGGCGGGCTTGACCAATAGTCTTGCGGTTGTCGCGACAGCCCTGGTATAAGATCAGATCTGCTGTCAGTCAGGATGTGACGTGTTAACAGAAAGGACGATCTACAGCAGAACCCGATTCTATTTCACTCATTAATTAAAGTTCCATCTAAAACAACACGTTACCAGCTGAGACAACACGGAGATTAGATTCTGCAGCAATAATGTATAATACATGACTTTTCTATGTTTTGATATCAGCATTATGGTATATCCTGCTCTCTAAATATCGGCATCAGTATTTGAAAACCCGTATCGGTCGACCTCTTCTTCCTATGAGAGATGTGTGTTGTTTTGTTGACACACTCTTGACAGTAACAGCAGAGTAAATACAGCAGGTGACAAATATCTGGAATCAAACCAGCGATGCTAAAGCTCGATAACCACTCGACCTCCAGGACGTCTCCCTTCCTGCTCACAGCTTGGTCGTTTTTAGATTCAACAAGCGGGATTTTAACCAAACGGTTAGAGACACCTGAAACAAGTTGTCAATCTGAAATGGTAGTAACCAATGAGAACACAGCAGGCATCACACCTGAACACTTACCTGTAGATCCCTGGGAGCCATGCTAACTAGAGAGAGAGACACACAGAGGCAGAGAGAGAGAGAGACACACAGGAAGAAACATCAGAAACAGGAAATAAAGATGGAAGACAGTCAGACAGAACTGTGTGAAACAGGAGGAGGAGACGCCCGGGCCACGCCGCCTACCTGAGCACCGCGTGTGCGTCGCAGAACCTCTTACTTTACTAACTTCACCCACAAAGATTTGTCAACCTCCTAAAATATTTTGCTAATATAAAAACAGATCGGCAAATCAGATCGTTTACTTAATACTACACTGTTACGAGTAAAAGTCCTGCATTAAAAATGTTACTTCAGTAGAAGCATGTGAGTATAAAAGCAGTAAAATGTCCCTGTGCCTGTTGCGGTACGATTATTACTCCTCATCACTAATATGAAGCCGGATGTTGCTGCTGTAGTTGTTGAGCTGGAGCTCATTCTGAACAGTTTAGTAAATGATTATTTTCATTCTGGATCAATCTGCTGATTAATTGCTCCATTAATTGATTGAGAGCCAAAAGTGATGCTTTGTTGTGTCCGACCAACAGTCCAAACCTCAACATAGGGCTGAACGATACGGCCAAAAACGTTATCACGATAAAAAGTTTCATATCAAATCTTTATTTCTTTCAAGTTTAAAGGGCTGATTTTTGCTACTGAGTGAAAGTTGAAGAAACCTGATGGTTAATTGTAGTTTTAAACTTTTCTTTATGGTCAGAACACTTGATGCCAAACAAAATTAAGCGGCCAAAAATAGCAACAGTGTTCAGCCTAATGGGTCAAAAGACCGAAGAAATTTCACCAAACAATCACATTGACATCCGCTCCGTCTGTGGCTGACTTCTTAGAAAAGAAGCGCTTAGAGTGTTTCTGTCACTCGTCTGTGAGAAGGAGATTAAGCTAGCCGCACCTACATTTGGAGTGCACACGTATTCCAGCCTTTACGGTAAGTGAGGCGGCCCAGAGCAGACATGCGTCATCTAGAGATTCAGCCTACAGCTGCAACGATTAATTGATTAGTTGTCAAGTATTAAATTAATCGCCACCTAATTTGATAATTGATAAATCGTTTAAAGAAAGAAAAGTCAAAATTCTCTGATTACAGCTGTTTGAATGTGAATATTTTTCACATTTCTTAACTCCTCTATGACACTAAGACGTCATCCTGGGCTTTGGGACACACTGATCAACATTTTCTGACATTTTAGCTGGAATAGTTAGTGAAAATGATCTGTTGACGGTTAAACTGACATCATACGAGCAACATTAAACCTTCCAACCACACTGTGAATATCTGTAGAATAGACATTTATTTTTATCATCACTTAGTTTTTACAATTGAGAGCGCGCTTTTTTCCTCTTTCCGTCCAATGAAATGAAACATGCTATTGATGATGATAATGTAGAAAGACCTGCTGTCTGTGTTAAAGACGCATGCGTGTTATTCACGCACAGGTACAGGTCGGCGGCGTGGCTCGGCGTTTGAAAGCAGACAGACAGATAGAAGACAGACAGGAAGCTGAAACCACAGCTCCCAGTAACACTGCTGTCTGACTCCAGTGGACACACAAACTGTCAAACTGAAGTCAGAATTACTGAAGAATCCAGATTATCTCATGAGAAAAAAAACATTAGTCCCTCCACACAGCGTGAGAGCACGGATCTGACAGCTTGACTCAGGATCTCCTGGGTGTTTTGACTCTGACTCGATGTTGGAGGTTTCAGCTTGTTTTCACAAAAGTTTAAGTCAACACACTCGTTGTCTTGTCCTTCTGACCAATCACACGGCTTGCTCCTCACCTGATGACCCGGAAGGGGGCGGGGCTCCAGCTTTCTGCCAGATGGTTGCCTCAGCCGCCAGTCTCCTGATGTAAACCTCATCGACGTCCAATAAGATGTTCTCTGGTTTGATGTCAGTGTGGATGATCTTACACTTAGTGTGGAGGTAGTCCAGACCCTGCAGCACCTGTGAGCACACAGCCGAGTCACTGCCAAGGTCAGCCAGGTCCCTGAGGACACGTCACTGTGTGTATACTAGTGTGTATGACAACGTTTGCGCGTTACCTGTCTGATGATGGTCTTGACACAGATCAGGGGAAGTCCCATGTAGTTTGACTTAATGATCCACTTTAACAGCTGATGACCCAAAACTTCCAGAACCATGCAGAC
This sequence comes from Micropterus dolomieu, assembly GCF_021292245.1. Lineage (NCBI taxonomy): Eukaryota > Metazoa > Chordata > Actinopteri > Centrarchiformes > Centrarchidae > Micropterus > Micropterus dolomieu. The sequence continues at coordinate 989,240 of NC_060157.1, forward strand.
ATCTGAGAGAAGCTGAGGAAAGTACTGACTGACAGAGACAGACAGGTGGACAGACAGGTACTCAGTAAGGATACGGACTCCGTTGACTCCAGAGATCTTGAAGTCGTCGATCAGCTGGACGATGGTTTCTCTATAGGGGTCAGAGGGGTCACTGTCTCTCACCTGTATGGAAACAGACTGGTTACCTGCGTTACTCTGTAACACCTGGGACTAGGAAGCCAGTTCAGCATCCCCGCAGGATATCTGTGCATTATCTGGCTGCACTAACCACCGATCAGGAATGAACTCGCTAAGCCAACCCAGGGTCTCCCAATCAAACAGCCCGTTCTCACTCCCAAGTCATCGCATATGGTAAGTAAGTAACATTTATTTATATAGCACTTTTCACAGATAAAATCACAAAGTGCTTCACAATAAAACAACAAAGTACCGTTCTAGCTAAACACCAGAAACACATTGACAACTTTAAAACCAACCCTAATGTTTGACTAACAGAGTCTTCAGCTGCTTTTTAAAAGAAACAACACAGTTTAAGGTGCGTAACGAAGTGGGGAGTGCATTCCACAACCTGGGTGCAGCGGCTTGGAAGTGGGTATGGGGAACTACTAAACGCCTCTGACTTAATGACCTTAGGTTACGGGGGGCAGGGTTAGGGTTTGACCTTGTAACGCTCTAAAAGTAAGGACCAAGATTTTAAAATGAATTCTGGCAGCCAGTGAAGGGATGATAGGACTGGAGTAATGTGCGATCTTCATACGGAGCCGTCGCCATCAGTTTGTAACAAACGAAGGGTAGGTAAAAGATATTTAACAGAAAAGACCGAATAAGGAGGTGGTTGGGGTGGATTGAGGGCCAGAAGCCGGACTTTCAACCAGTAGAACAATGTTTTTTTTCCCGTGCGCACCAAAATGTCAACATTAAATGTTTTTATTTAAGTTACGTAGGTTAGGTAAGTAACATTACATATCTTAAATAATTTAACAGATGTGCGTAACAGTTTTTTAAACCAAAACCAGGATCTATTCCTAAACCTGACCAAGTGGTTTTGGTGCCTAAACCTGACCAAGTGGTTTTGGTGCCTAAACCTGACCAAGTGGTTTTGGTGCCTAAACCTGACCAAGTGGTTTTGGTGCCTAAACCTGACCAAGTGGTTTTGGTGCCTAAACCTGACCAAATTGTGACGTTTGACAACATCAAAAACATGGCGTTTCAAAATTGCAATGTTCCGTTTCGCTGACTTGACCACGGAGCCCTGAACTTCGAAAAACTGCGCTAAAGAGTACCCAGGGTGTTAAAAAGGGGTCTTGACCAAGTGTCCAATACGTGACGAGTTGAGAGTGAGAATATGTTGAATCCAACCATGAGCGCATCCAGATAAAAGGGCCAGTGTTTGAAGCAGATGACCAATCGCAGACATGGACATGTCTACCGGCAGCAGAGCGGCATATTTTACAAACCAAGAGCCAACTGTAATATTAGACAGACAGGATGAAGGTCAACACAAAATCCAGGGAACTGTGTGGATGTGGAAGTTAACAGGCTGATAATATCACGGCCCATCATTAGGACACGAGCAGCTCTGACTACGACCCTAATTACATTTGTTGGTTCCATTAAATTGCAGCTGCAGTGTGTCAGCGTTCCCACATTGAAAGCTTTGCACGCTAAATAAGTGGTCGTTCAACTCACTTTAAGAACTTCTTGTCGCTTCAAACATCAGATTCATTTATTTATCACACTCATCATCAACATTTGATCTAAATTAACTTCAATAAAGAACCCAAAAATCCATTCATGCCATTAAAAGAGCTCAAATAGTGATGAAAGACTTTTTACCGAAAGAATCTTTACCGAAAAACCAAATAACAAAAGGAGGGCGCTACATGACCAGCTTGTAATATAAGAAACAAATGCACCTGAAAGTATAATAAATGAATTCATATTAAATTTAACTTGAGCCCCAAAATATCTGCTCATAATATTCATCCTCACATAAGAAGAAAAATGAAGCCCTTTATTTTAACAGCTGTGTGCATGAGACTCACACATCTGAGCAGCTTGATCTCATCCAGAGCCGTCTCGGTGTAATGCGGAGCGCTTTTCACCACCTTCAACGCCACAAAACGCTTCTTCCTAAACACAAACACAGATTCGGAGGATGTGACAGAACAGAAACAGAATCAGTGCTTTAAAACAAGGTGTGTGTGGAGGGGGGGCTTGTTTTACTATATTCATGGGGTGCAAAAAACAGGATTGCAATATACTTGTAGTGTCCAACAGCTTCGTGGGGAGCAAAATGCTCGACCCACAAGTTTAAAGGGCTGTTTGAGGGTTAAGACTTGGTTTTAGGGATAGGCTTAAATCCCCGGACATACTTGCTTTTAACTACGCGTACGCAAGATGGCTGCCACGCGTATCCTGCGTTCCTTTGGAGCGTCGGTTGTACACGTCTCCAGAAATTAACGCTATGCATCCGCGAGATGCAGTTCAGCACATGAACGTGGGGTCAGTGTGTCGATCTGATCGGAAGGTCAGCAGCGACCTCCTGCTCCACACACCAGCCAGGTGGTGGCGGCATGCAGTCGGTTTGCCAACCGCCATTAAACGCTAAAGAATAGGAAGAAGAAGGTCAGCAGCAGACTTAAAAAAAAAGGTGATTATTGGCGGTTTACAGTAAAATTCCTGGAGCTGGTTCGCAATTACCAAGATCGTTATGATGTCTCAATAAAATCACAACCTGCTCGAGTGACGCTGTGTTTGGTTTGTTTACAATGTGCAAATTGGGAGGTTGTCAAGGAAGATGATCCGACCCTGATCTGCCCCCTAGTGGATTCATGTTTAATCCTCCAGGTACACGTAAAGTATGCAGGCAAGTACGTGAACAAAGCCGTTTGCATCGCCGACGCCGGTCTACGCCTACGCATTGATAAAAAGAGAGTATGTCGTGGGCTTAAAGGTTAGGCATGTAGTTCTGACGGTTAAGGTTAGGGTAAGGGGCTAGGGATGTCCCAACGTGTGTGATGTGTCTTACTGCAGGTCCCAGCAGAGCCAGACTGTAGAAAAATGTCCCCAGCCCAGTTTTCGGACCACATGGTACCTCCCGTTAAACAGATCACCGATCATCACTGGGTAGTAACCACCTGGAACACAAACAGAACCAACTGAACAGGGACAGAACACAGCAGGGACCGACAGACACTGTGGACATCAATATGAAAACCCAGGTACGGGTATGCGGACCAGGAGCTGAGAACGTCTGCAAGAGGGTCGCCTCTATGAGACTGAGGGTCTCTGAGAGGAAGTTTGTTGTTGGTTCATCAGGTCTGGGACTGTATGTCTTAGTCTTGCACCTGTCCACAAGGTCTTTAACTCCCTCCAGAGGAATTTATCTTGGATCCCGGGCAAAGTGGGGTACTGCCTGTTATAGACCTGGCTGCTGGACACAAAGAAGAAGTCGTCCTATTCCTATATATCGTCCTATATATTGAAAGGTTCTTTCAGGCTGATGAGAGGGGACGACTGATTGTAAAACTTTAAATTTAGATTCTGCATGTGATCAGCATCCTCCTGGACTCCTCCCTTTGCAGGGCAGGACCCCGGTGCTGACACAGCACACATTAGAGGGTTTATATACCCCATCAGACCCTGGCGAAGCATCGGGTTCCTCCACGAGTAGCTGGAGGACGGGGCTTAGGAAAAGGATGGATGTGTTACCTTATTGAGCCTTCTGCCACTGCGAGTCAGACCCAGATAAATAATGGATTAAATTCACTCAATCACTCAAGGTTATCAGTCAAAACAATCTATTTTGGGACCACAGAGCTTCATCATCAGTGTCAATCATCCAGTCTGGAACCCCGTCAACACTCACCTTTGCAGTAATCTGACGGGTCTTCCTGCTCTTCATCGTCAGAGCCCAGCAGCTGTGCAGGGGGTGGGGTTAACGCCGGAGGGGGAGGGCTCAAATTGGGAGGGGGTGTGGTCAGTTGAGGGGTGGCTGATGACATCATGGGAAGCAAACCAATGGGGGGATCCAGAGAGTCAAGGGAGCAGGGGAAGGAGGCGGAAGAGGACGCGCCAGGGGAGTAGAGGTGGGAGGAGACGCTGGAGGTGAAGGTCACCGCGGTCAGCGGGAACGGGTCAGGGTGGGAGGGGCTTACTGGAGGAGTGGGAGGAGCTCTGGCAGGATGCTGGGCAGAAAGTAATTCCGATGCATTGTGGGTAATATCGTGCGGTAAGGTTGGAGGTGATTTAAAGGGATCCGTTCGCTCGTCAGAAAGACTCTGAGTGACATTTTGGAGAGTTCTGTGAGGCAATCTGGAGGAATCCTGTTTGGTAACAGCTGGCGGTGATGGGCTGGGGCTGTGGGTGGGATTTTGAGATGTGGTGGGAGGTGATTGGCTGAAAATCTGAGGAATCACTGGCGCTGTCAGGGGGGTGTTCACGGGGAGCAGCAGGGCTGACTGGAGGGTACTTTCAGGAGCCACAAGCGGAGCTCCAGGGGTATCTACTGTATCTAGAAGAGCTGGTGTGGTCTTTAGGGTGTGCTGTGGAGGTGGCGAGGGGGGCCGGGGGACACTCTGGGGGGGAAACAGGGTGCTTTCTGTGGGCAACGAAGTGGTGAGTGGGGCGTTTTGTAGGGGTGCTGGGGTGGATTCTTGGACATCTTCGGTATACGTTTGCGTATTTCCTGGCGATGTGGTGGTTTCTAGAGTATTTCGGGAGGGCAGCCTGGTCGTTTGGGGGCAACTCTGCGACAATGTCGGGGGGAGGCTGCTGTTGGCATTTAGAGTCTGAAGGTCACAGAGATCATCAGGCCTGAAACACAGGAAAATAAGGTATTACACCAGGGCTCCACTGGAAGTCTGATTTTGTAAATCTCTGAAACAATCTGATATTTTTTGGAGAATTTGTGTGTATACCCCTATACGCTCACTATGAACTATGCTTCTGGTCTAAAACACAAAGACACCAAAGGTGCATCCAAGCAGGAAGCTTTCGGTCTGAGATGCGATTCTAATGCAGAACTCCCGTAAACCTGCATTCTATCGAACGGCCAGCAGGGGGCGACTCTTCTGTTTGCAAGAAGAAGTCCGGCTCCATTAGAAATGATGGTAAAATGTTTCTACTTGTCAGCTGATTTATTCCCTCAGTAAACACTTTCCTGATGAGTTTATGGTCTCAGTTGCTAGTTTCAAGTCTTCTTCAACACAGCATGATGTTCATTTAGTAAATTATGGTCCCATTTAGAGGAACAGAGACCAGGAAGCAGGGGAGGCTTTAGGGCGGGGCTACAAGCTGATTGACGACCTGTCAATCAGGATAGAGGCGACTCGTATCTGCTGCTGTGTGTACATTTAATCAGCGCCACTGAAAAAGCTCATCAGGAGTCGGCTGCTCATTTTTCAGGAAGTACGTTTAGTTTTAAGCCTGTTTGTCGCTAGCTAAAATTATCAGCCCTGTCAAAATTACATTTAACGTGAATTACAGATGCACCTCGCTAACCAAGCTAGCTAGCTCCGCACACGGCCGTTAGCTCCACCGTCTCGTCCAAATATGGTCACGTCAAGTAGCGCTGGTTGCTAAAAATCAACACGGCGGCGCCCTCTCGGCCAAACTCGAGGCTTGAAAACAGGTGACGTCACGATGACTACGCCCGCTTCTTATATGCCGTCTATTGGTGCATCTGAAGTCTCTTATTTTTCATTTCCTCCTCTGTATGTTGTGCACCAAAGTGCGATGAAACTCGAGACCAACCTTTACGGAAGTCTTTTACTGGCAGACACGCCCCTGATTGATGTGTTGCAGCTGACTGCACTGACCTCATACATCACGCAGTGTTTCCCATACATTGATTTATATCAAGGCTGACCGCCTCATTTTGATTTATTATGGTTTAAAATCGTATTTCATTGTGTTCATCGCTCAGCACCTCCTCTCGTTCACTCCCTCTTTCTCTCACGAGCACAATGACTACGGACCCGTCTGTGAACAGCCCCTCATTTTTGTGCACAATCTCAATCAAAACCTGATCATGCAGCGGAGGAACAATTATTGCAGACAAGATTCCTGAATCAATCCGGAGTTTAATGGTTAGTGGAAAGGTTGGATTAAGTGAGAGAGAATTAATAACTTCTTATTCTGCCTGACTAACGGCAGATAACCGCATCACACATGCATGAAATGAAACTCCAGCAGCGACCTCAGTGTGACCAGCAGATAATATTTAAGAGTGACATCATTTTAGAATAAGAGAATGATCATCTGTCTCTCAGTCTCAGGATTTAAAATGAATCGAATGGACTAATTATTAACAGGCAGCAGCACCATGTTTATTTTCTACATTTTATATTTTCTACAATTTCTTATTTATGTTAATGTTAAGAATCTATAGAAAAGATTCTATGCAATAAATATTGTTTGTTTCTACCTCGTCCTGTTCTGCAGAGGTTTCTTATTCTGAGAACGACATGTGTCATGTGTGACGGGTCAGGTGGGAGTCAGGCAGGTGCTAATAGGATTTTTAAGATGATTTTGGTTAACTAGCTAAATTGAACCGTTCCTCAGCCTTTCTGCAAATCCTTCAAGAGATTACGGGGCTGCTGCAGATCCAGAGCGTCCACCTGATCACTGCACCACCTAAAAAATCCTCCGGTCTGGTTTTTTTAAACGCTTGTTTTCATAAAAGCCCTTCTGGGGATGTTATTAAAGTAGCATCTGTTATAAGCACTATGCTAGTTGTTTGGCTATGTGTATAATGTATCTGTCCCCGTCAAGTAAACCATTAATAAAGAGAAAAAATGTGATTCTGACCACGTAGACATAGTCAGGTGTGTTTCTGCATGAAACGGACAACACATGGATCATGTATCTGCAACACACACACACAGCTGCTTTCCATGACATCTCTGAGTCATGGACATTGTTGAGGTTCGCATGAGCTGCACTGAAATAGCCTGAAGAGAGTGTGAGTGTGTGTGTGTGTGTGTGTGTGTGTGTGTGTGTGTGTGTGTGTGTGTGTGTGTGTGTGTGTGTGTGTGTGTGTGTGTGTGTGTGTGTGTGGTGGGATCATGATTCAGTCTCTGGATCTATTATTGGAGCTGAGTCTCTCCGGGCCAAGCACCAAACCTGTTTCTGTCAGCAGGACACCAGCTAGCTTAGCGCAACGCATGGGAGGAGCGGGAAACTGTTAGCCTAGCTGCTTGATTTACACGTTTCTTCTTCTTCTGTCCTTTGTATCTCCGTTACAGCGCAGGGGTGCCTCAGATCATTTTCTTCATCAAAGATAACGTGCAGAACTTCCTTTTGGAAATCTGCAGCTTTAAGTTGTTGTCACGGAGCGGTCGCCGTATAAAACAGTAAACATCAGTCTGATTTAATGATCGGTGTCACAGGTTTTGATGCCCTCAGTTAGGTTTGGTAGGAACAACGCTTCACTCTATGTCATGGAAACATCCGGAGTTTAGACAAAGTCCTGACAGGCGAGTCATGCCACTCAGCCGCCATCTTGGCAACGCCACCGCAGCTATTTCACATTAACAAGACCAGGCTCCTCTCTAAATGAACGGGCAGAGTCAGAACTGCAGTTTCACTGGTCACCGGGCAGAGATGGGGACTCGAGTTTGAGACTCAGACTCAAGTCCGACTTAAGTCGCACACACAGTGACTTCAGACTCGCTTTGAGACTCGTCCGCAAAAGACTTCAGACTCGCTTTGAGACTCGTCCGCAAAAGACTTCAGACTCGACTCGGACTCGAGGTGCGGGACTCGTGAACAATGTTTGTTTTTAGGAAACGTCTGATGAGCGTGCCGTTATTCCCTCCCTGCGTTACCTATAACCTGCCGACGTAACACGTAGCATCAGCTGCGATTCATCATAAACTTTGGCTTTTAAACTTCATACAACAAGAACCAAACAAACATTTTTTTTACAATCATGATGCCGTGCTCAACGTCGTGATGTCTGTGAGACGTGGACGATGGCATCGACTATCGGCCCAACGCTAGTTGATCATGTAACGTTACACTTTTATTGAGTTATAACGTTACACTGGGTTTAAGAGTCTGGGGGGGGTGTTGACTTACAGAAGTTAATAAGCGGTCATTAGTTGCATTGCACATTACATTAAGTGAAAAACAGGTTACAGTTACAGAATCTCTTATAGCCATGCAGTTTTATAAGCAGCCTGGATTGAACCACGAGAGACTCGAGACTCGAGACTTGGACTCTAGCTCAGAGACTCGAGACTTGGACTCTAGCTCAGAGACTCGAGACTTGGACTCTAGCTCAGAGACTCGAGACTTGGACTCTAGCTCAGAGACTCGAGACTTGGACTCTAGCTCAGAGACTCGAGACTTGGACTCTAGCTCAGAGACTCGACTTGGACTCTAGCTCAGAGACTCGACTTGGACTCTAGCTCAGAGACTCGACTTGGACTCTAGCTCAGAGACTCGACTTGGACTCTAGCTCAGAGACTCCCACGAGGTTTTAATATCATGTGACATGGTGACGTTTTGCAGCACTGGCGAAAAATTTCTAACCAGCATGCATCATGTTAAGTCAGCGCTGCTAAACACGACATGAAACGCAACTATTGTCTGCTTCTAAAAATAAACAAAACACTAAGATGCTGGCCACAACTTTCCCAGTTTGGGTCCAGCTGGATATCTTTGCTCCACCCAAGCAGGAACCTCCAGGTCTGAAAAGTGAAGCCTTAAACCTGCGTCCTCTCCAGCAGCCAGCAGGGGGCGACTCCACCGGCTGCAGAAAGAAGTGTGAATGTACAGAAGTCGTTACCACGGCGACCTGTTAATCAGGATAGAGGCGACGCGTATCCGCTGCTCTGTGAACATTTAACCAGCGCCGCTGAAAAAGCTCATCAGCAGTCGGCTGCTCGTTTTCCAGGAAGTAAGTTTTGTTCTAAGCTTGTTTGTTGCTAGCTAAAATTAGCATCCCAGCTAATATCACAGTTAACATGAATTACAGATGCACCTTGCTAACCAAGCTAGCTAGCTCATCCAAATATGGTCACACCTGGTTCCAAAAAAAACCAAGATGGTGACGGCCAAAATGCCAATGACTTCAAAACGGTAGTCCACAAACCAGCGGGGGACGTCACGCTGGCCACGCCCACTTCTTTAATACAGGTTGAGGTTAAATCTCTAGTTCCTGCAATAAATGCTTCCGATGTCCTGAAAAGAAACGTTTGTTTCTTGATGTTATCAACCAAAAGAATACATGCAGATGAAGAACAGAACCCAGGATGGCTCAACTGAGGAGGGCAAATCCACTATGAGATCAGGACTTTAGTGATGCTGCGTAATAGTTCCAACACTGACTGCTGCTTTGATCTCAGTTTGTACACAAAGAGCCAGCTGTTCTGACAGATTTACAATCACCACATTAAAAACACGTTCCACTGCACAAATTAGTTCTTACAACCCTACCGAACAGCTGGAACAGGACTACAGACCCAAACACAGTGTTGGGTATCAAGAACCGTGGACTCGTTCCTGACTTCCTGCATGTCTCATGTTTACAGCATCAAAGTGTCTCTGATCTGCCAGCTGCTGCTACGCCGACCGAACGTCAACAAAGCGTGAAGAAGAGAGTCCTTCTGGTTCTGGTCCTGGACCGTGGCGGGCCGCAGCAAACGCTCCAGTCAGGAGGTTCGGTGCGAAGGAGGAAGCGGCTTCGACGTGACGAAGCGTTTCCTTCAACACGGCGTGAATCTGAAGGAACGCTTCGCCGCGTTCAACGTGTCGCCGCGTTCAACGTGTCGCGCTCTCCCAGATCCAGCTGACGCTAACAGCAGCAACGCCTCAGGTACAGAACACAGGTGAGCCGACGTTCACCTTTTATACTGAAGGGAAACCGACGATGGGTACAGGTGAGACCCAGAGACGCCGCTCTAGGACAGAGACTCCTCTCACTTTAGAGACAGGAAGGAGAGGAGGAAGGTCACCGAGCGCTGGCAAGATCCGAGGTGAAGGAACCAGAACCGAGAGTCCAGAAGAAGAAAGTCAGACAGGAAGTCAAACAGAGAAAGTGACTCGTGGAATGAAACTCAGCCCACACACACAGCTAAATGTAGCCTCTGAGTTTATGAGGGTCATCAGGGTCTGGTCTAAAGCGTCTGCTGGTTTTCTTACCGGTTCTCGTCTGTTCGGACTCTCCTGTGTTTCTTGCCTCGCCGCCGGTGTTTCTTACCAGTGGCGGCCGTGTTTCCGTTTGCTGCACCAATAGCTGCTGAGGAGAAGGAACAACAACAGAGTCAAAAACACATGCGATCACACACTCAGCACTTTCTGTGATTTAACACATCTCCAGCTCATTTACACAACCACACACCAAACTTCATTTAGAAATTTGAGAATTTAGTGATTTGTTCCTTATTAGCAAGCACAGAACTCCAGGAACATGACCAGCAGTCCCTTTACAGAAGGATGAGGCACCAGTTTTCACTTTGGCATCCATACTGTGCACCAACTGCATCAATCATTCTGAGATTTGACAGATAACAGGTTCAACACAACATGAATGACCTAGATACAAATCACATCAAAACATCACTTATACAAACACCATTCATAAAACTCCAAATTCAGCCCCTCTCCTCCATATTGGGACTATTCAAACATTAATTGTCACACTGGAGAATTATTGAAATGATCGTTTAATTCAGCATACAAAGCACAGACACGTTTATGAACAAGAATCTTATTAACGTTTCTGATGTGGTTAACCTGAAACTACACCATGGAGCGTGGCAGCGACCAGCAGGAACCAGTTATGAAAGTTCACATTTAAGTTAACCAAATACCAGCTGGACGATCACCTTTGTGCCGAATTTACCAGCAGACATTTGTTTCGGGGAGAGGGGGAAAGGTCCGATTCTAGCAGGTACAAATCATCTGCTGGGACGCCAATCACTTCTAAATGCCAGATTTTTTGAATGGAGTCTGGCTGAGACGGAAAGCCGAATCTGTGTGTTGTTGTCAGCAGCAGCAGCAGTCACAGGCTGGTACCGTTAGCTTAGCATGTTCTCTGGAGTTCACACTGCACCGACAGCACTCACAGCTGAACCGGAACAAAGACCAGGATCAGGAGTACTTTACCTATCAGCATCCTGGCTCCCGGTCCTCAAACCGAACCGGGTCAGAGCGGTCTGTCCCGGGTGGGCTGACGGTGCTAGCTTGTTAGCCTCCGTTAGCCGGCTGAACGAACCCAGGAGACGGTCCGACTGGAGGTGGTTCAGAACCAGAAACTAACCCGGGTTAGAACGGGTTAGTACGGTGCAGCGTGGTGGTCATGAGCCAGTGGCCTGTCGGTTAGCTCGTTAGATGAGCACACGGTCTGCTGTCAGTTAGCCTGTTAGCCCCGTTAGCTCCCGGTCCAGATCAGCGGCTCTCCCTGCGCTCCGGCCCGGTCGGTACCGGATCGGTATCTGCACAGTACCGGGTCCACTCGGTTATTCTGGGTGTGTTTTCTGTTCTGCTTCGGTCCTACCGTTCATGGTCTCAACAGCTGCTGACAGTCTGACACCGGACACCGGGCTCTGCGCATGCGCAGTGACCGATAACGGCAAGATGACCTAAACTGGGAGCAGTGGCGGATCTTAATATTTTAAAGGGGGGGATTTGGGGGTCCCGGCTCGAAAAGACTGACTAGGCAGGTAAATGACGGGTAAACTCACCGTGTGGTCCAGCTCATGGATGGATAATGATACTACTAATAAACTAGATTTACTTTATTTGCCCCCGGAGGGCTATTGGTTCTGCATAATACGTAAAATACTGAAACGTTGCAAATTCTGTTTGTCAACAGAGCAATAAATATAATAATACAGAATAAAGTGCTCAAATTCGGTACATCGATTAATCAACATGACAGTCTTAATTTTGAGAGATATATAAATAGGCCTACAATTTCACAGCCATATGTTTTCACAGCCATCCACCACCATCATCATCATCATCATCATCATCATCATCATCAACATCATCGTCGTCGTGGTCAGTACCATCCATGACATAACAACACCATCACTATTAAATTATTAGAAAGAATGAGTGGCTGTATCTATTGCTCTTTCCGGGGGGGAAATCTAAGCCGGGAGCCAGAAGGTAGGATCTGAAACTGAATCAATGACATGTTACAGCGGGAAAAATTACAGTAATTGGTTAGAATAAGTATGGAGGGGAGAAAGGGGAAGGGAATGACCTTGGGCCTGTCGGGTGTGGCTAAGGGAGGGTGTTCCAACAGAAAATAATATGACAAAGGGCCTAATTTATAAACAATGTGGAGGGTCCAACATCCACGTCAAGGACTGCATACCTACACAGCAAACTAGGTCAACTGTCAGCGACTCCCGAAATGACCGTTTGAAAGTACCAGTCCAGCGACAGGTCTTAGAGCAGCAACCATTTTAAAAAGATCTTTACTTACTTACAAAACAAGAGGGGCTCACACCGCGACTCCCCGTAGAGACGCTGCAAAAGCAGTTCAATTTTATTTGGATCATCTTTCAACTTGCGAAAAAGAAAGATATGAGCACAAACTGCAAGTGGCATATCTGATCCGTGTAACGTTACAGCTTCCGCACACAACATGTGTCTGCAGGCTGCAGCCGGACCCTTCTCCTGCTCTGGGCCTCCAAGCATCGAAGGGGCGTCTTTGAGAAGACGAGTTGATGCGAGAGGGACCAGTGTGAATCATTTTAACCCCAGTGAAGTTAGCGGAGGGCTAAACCGTTAGTGTTCCATGTTCCACAGGAGGGGGTTAGAATGAAACTTTGCTCAGACCTCTGGGTTTGGGTGACTGGCTTTCCCCCCTCTCAAACAGTAAAAGTGTCAACATGCCAGACAAGACAAGGGTGACGTAGTTCACACCGTTTACATTTCTCTGGGGCTTTTTAGCTTATTTACAAGACATCAGAGGTCGCACGCCTCTGGAGCATCTGGGGGTCAAGGGTCTTGCTCAGGGACACATTGGTGGTTGTGTCACAGTGGGAAGCGAACGTGGGTCTCCCCCGAGGCATGTGTCTCATCCACTGGGCGTGGAGTTGGATGGGCGTTTCAAACACGTGAGAGTAGCGTTCGAGTCCCGTGTGAAACCAAGTAAATGTTTTTCTGAGTTTTAGTTAAATAGCATGACTGACTACTGTCACATGACTTATTTAACCTAAACCACAATGTTTTCCTAAACCTAACCAATTTGTTTTATTTGATTACCCTGTTAAAATTGGATATTAGAAGTGTTTCTCCTGCACGTCCATGGCGTACGCACCAGGCGACCACTTCTCATGGTACTGAATTGGCGCCATCTTCGGGTCTGGTATCCAGTTCTAAAAATACATCTATGGTTCAGCTGTCCTCATCTCTCTTACTGTCTCATCATCTTCATCCCTCACATTCACTGCTTCTTGTCTTTCTCTCATATTCTGATGTCTTCACTCTGTCAGTTTATTTTTTCCGTCCTCTCTTCATCTCTCCCTCCTGAATGTCTGAAGGAAGTTGCTGCTCTGACCCACAGCACTCAGGGTGTGAAAGGATTTCTTAATACAGTAAACTGTAACAGCGAGATATCAAAGATATATTCACCCAGGATGGATGTTAGTTTATCTTTGTAACTGACACTGCTGTTTTAATCCTACAGTCACCAGCAGACTTTTTTACTAAAACCAATAAATTCAAACAAATTCAATAAAACTATCAGACACAGAAAACCGACATCAGATATCTGGTCAGATTCATAATGGTTCAGCTGGTGTCCCAATGCAGCTGTCGATATCGTTGGGGACGTTTGTGTCTGATTTAGTGACCGTTAAACCAACACGCTTCCTGATGTTTTTTTGTTAGCCAAGGTTCTTGTACGGCTGTTTGTATTCAGGAAACATTTAAAACACAACTCATTTTGTTAAATTACAATATTTCCTCAAAGCAAGGCATTGAAAAAGTATTGTTTTGGAACCAGTACTGAAATGAAACCCACAAACAGAGACCTGTTAAAATTATAACTTTATTTTTACATGATACAAATTGTGTTTGGCCTCCTGCCTCCTCACAATAAAAACACATTTCCATTGCAAACTGACTCGTCTTCATCATCCTCCTCCTCCTCAGACAGGTATTTACAGGCACATTTACACACTGTTAGCAAACTGTACACAGCCAGTAGGAGAGCAGCTCCTGGATTTATTTTATACAAACCCTTTAAAGTTTTTATTCCCTTGTAGAAAAAACGTTTCAGTAACAAACAGAGCTCGACCAATCAGAGCTGAGGATCTGTTTCATCATGTCCCTGAAGATTAGAAAACTGTACAGAGATCAGGAGGTCAAAGGTCAGACGTGATCTTCGCCCACCATTTACATACATCATCAGTGACATGGCAAAGTTTATGCTCCGCCTCTTGTCGTAATTAAAAAAAAAAAAATTTGTTTGAAGAAGCACCGTAATTCTTCATCATCATCATCATCACACGCATGCAGAGGTCTAATTTGATCACAGAACTACAACTACGGGTCAAACACAGGCTCAAAAAACACGCAAGGCAAAAACACAGAAGAGAGACATTCAGATTAAACAGCGATAATCATCAGAAATATTAGAAGAAGAAGGAGAAAAGTACAGAAGCTGCAATCAGTCGTCAGCAGGAAGATCATTCAACAAACGTCTCATTTTAACAAAACCTGTCAATTTTCAGTTTCAGTTCAGCAGCAGACCCGACTGCCGAGCGACAGAGTCTGTTCACGTATTGCCTGATGGGTTTAGCTTCAGAGTCCATTTACACTGAAAAAGATACAGCACGAGTCCAGGACTCGACAGTGTCCTGTCAGGAGACCAGAAAGTGTCCTGTCACAAGTCCAGGACTCGACAGTGTCCTGTCAGGAGTCCAGAACATGTCCTGTCAGGAGACCAGAAAGTGTCCTGTCACGAGTCCAGAACTCGACAGTGTCCTGTCACGAGTCCAGAACTCGACAGTGTCCTGTCACGAGTCCAGAACTCGACAGTGTCCTGTCACGAGTCCAGAACTCGACAGTGTCCTGTCAGGAGACCAGAAAGTGTCCTGTCACGAGTCCAGAACTCGACAGTGTCCTGTCACGAGTCCAGAACTCGACAGTGTCCTGTCAGGAGTCCAGAACTCGACAGTGTCCTGTCACGAGTCCAGAACTCGACAGTGTCCTGTCACGAGTCCAGAACTCGACAGTGTCCTGTCACGAGTCCAGAACTCGACAGTGTCCTGTCACGAGTCCAGAACTCGACAGTGTCCTGTCAGGAGACCAGAAAGTGTCCTGTCACGAGTCCAGAACTCGACAGTGTCCTGTCACGAGTCCAGAACTCGACAGTGTCCTGTCAGGAGACCAGAAAGTGTCCTGTCAGGAGACCAGAAAGTGTCCTGTCAGGAGTCCAGGACTCGACAGTGTCCTGTCAGGAGTCCAGAACTCGACAGTGTCCTGTCAGGAGTCCAGAACTCGACAGTGTCCTGTCAGGAGTCCAGAACTCGACAGTGTCCTGTCAGGAGACCAGAAAGTGTCCTGTCACGAGTCCAGGACTCGACAGTGTTCTGGCAGGAGACCAGAAAGTGTTCTGGCAGGAGACCAGAACGTGTTCTGTCAGGAGACCAGAACTCGACAGTGTTCTGGCAGGAGACCAGAAAGTGTTCTGTCAGGAGACCAGAACTCGACAGTGTCCTGTCAGGAGACCAGAAAGTGTCCTGTCACGAGTCCAGGACTCGACAGTGTTCTGGCAGGAGACCAGAAAGTGTTCTGGCAGGAGACCAGAACGTGTTCTGTCAGGAGACCAGAACTCGACAGTGTTCTGGCAGGAGACCAGAAAGTGTTCTGTCAGGAGACCAGAACTCGACAGTGTCCTGTCAGGAGACCAGAAAGTGTCCTGTCACGAGTCCAGGACTCGACAGTGTTCTGGCAGGAGACCAGAAAGTGTTCTGGCAGGAGACCAGAACGTGTTCTGTCAGGAGACCAGAACTCGACAGTGTTCTGGCAGGAGACCAGAAAGTGTTCTGTCAGGAGACCAGAACTCGACAGTGTCCTGTCAGGAGACCAGAAAGTGTCCTGTCACGAGTCCAGGACTCGACAGTGTTCTGGCAGGAGACCAGAAAGTGTTCTGGCAGGAGACCAGAACGTGTTCTGTCAGGAGACCAGAACTCGACAGTGTTCTGGCAGGAGACCAGAAAGTGTTCTGTCAGGAGACCAGAACTCGACAGTGTCCTGTCAGGAGACCAGAAAGTGTCCTGTCAGGAGACCAGAACTCGACAGTGTCCTGTCAGGAGACCAGAAAGTGTCCTGTCAGGAGACCAGAACTCGACAGTGTCCTGTCAGGAGACCAGAACTCGACAGTGTCCTGTCAGGAGACCAGAACTCGACAGTGTCCTGTCAGGAGACCAGAACTCGACAGTGTCCTGTCACGAGTCCAGAACTCGACAGTGTCCTGTCACGAGTCCAGGACTCGACAGTGTCCTGGCAGGAGACCAGAAAGTGTTCTGGCAGGAGTCCAGGACTCGACAGTGTCCTGGCAGGAGACCAGAAAGTGTTCTGGCAGGAGTCCAGGACTCGACAGTGTCCTGTCAGGAGACCAGAACTCGACAGTGTCCTGTCAGGAGACCAGAACTCGACAGTGTCCTGTCAGGAGACCAGAAAGTGTCCTGTCAGGAGACCAGAAAGTGCCCTGTCAGGAGACCAGAACTCGACAGTGTCCTGTCAGGAGACCAGAACTCGACAGTGTCCTGTCAGGAGACCAGAAGGTGTTCTGGCAGGAGACCAGAAGGTGTTCTGGCAGGAGTCCAGGACTCGACAGTGTCCTGTCAAGAGACTAGAAAGTGTCCTGGTCAGAGGACTTGACAGTGTCCTGTCAGGAGACCGGGAAGTGGAAGTGTCCTGCCAGACCAGGCAGTATCCTGTCAAGAGGGTCCAGTTAGGAAGTGGAAGTGTCCTGTCAGGAGACCTGGAAGTGTCCAGGAAGTATCCTGTTAGAAGTCCAGGATGCAGAAGTGCCTTGTCAGGATACCACGAAGTATCTTGTCAAGATAGTCCAGTAAGTATCCAGTCAGGAATCCAGGAAGTGGAAGGGTCCTGTTAAAAAAAAAAAATCAGGACGTGTCCTGTCATGAGACCAGGAAGTATACTTAGACAGCAGAGTTGGACATGAAAACTAAGTAAAACTCTGACACGTCTTCCATACTGTGACGGTTTCACCGAGAAAACATACCAACAGCTAAAACAACAAACTGTTGCCACGCAGACGCAACTAATCATCTCCAGGCTGAATCTAAACCTTCCACCTCTGCAGACTCAGTCCTTGTGGTTGTGAAGCAGCAAGAGAGAAACTGCACTCTAAGACACGACTTTAGACCTTGAGCTTTAGTCTGAAAAGTTTCTTCATACTGGTAGTTATTTGCAAAATATGTGCTGGTTTACGTAGAGATAGAGAACGGTGGATATGTCCAGTAAAACCTTCCCTTTACTACTGACGATGTATGTAGATCAAACCATCAGCCGAGGATCCTCACGTCGTATGTGGTCCAACTGCTTTTGTCTTAGTTGAACAAAAAACAACCTTTAACTTTCTTTTACATCATGACATATCGAAGTCTGTGAGTGAGTGCAGGGAAGTTTTCAGATTCAGCCTGTGTGACAGTTAACACTTACTACAAACAGCTACTTTCACACAGTTAGCATATCCAACGTTATGCTAGCTCTGTGTATATCCAGTGTTATGCTAGCTGTTTTGCTATGATAGCTGTTTTTGTTCAACGATCTTACACAGTTGTAACATTATGTCAGTAACATTTGAAACAGCAGTTGACAAACCAACCTAATCAAGTAAGTGAGTGAGCAAGAAAATTGAGATTGTTTTTGTCAATGTAGAGTAATGTTATGCTAGCTGTTTGTAGCGTATATCCAGTGATACTCAGACTTTTATATTTGTACATGAGGGTTTGTGTAAGTTGCTGGTTGTTTTCCCTCAATGGTTCAATAAGAGCCAATTATTACAATGAATTTATCTTCCCATGTTGAACTGGGACACGTGATCAATAAGGCTGCTGCCAGGACAGACAGACAGACAGCGCCACCTAGCTGCAAGAGTGAAGGCACAGCCGGGATTAAATAGGTATAAATAGGACTTACAGTATGTACACATAATAAGTTAGTGACTATAGCAAACACACAAACACACACACAGTTTAACGCCCCCCTCCCCCAATTTAAGATTGTTTTTAATCATTGATCAGCTCTTTGTTCATTCAGCAGGTTCAACTTTAATGTTTCAGTTAAACTTAATTTTCAGTGTGATTCCAGTTTCCGTTCATCTTTCTGTTCTTCATCTTCCAGTTTTTCAACATGTTACTCAACGGCTAGTTTTGTTTCGGGACCCGGGCACATGGAGATTCCTTCATTGGAGCAGCTAGCTAGCAAATTATTGTGCCAAAATGGAGGATGCTATCGTAGCTTATTAGCTGT
>NC_060157.1:1007819-1013280 GCF_021292245.1 Micropterus dolomieu
AGAGAGAAACTGCACTCTAAGACACGACTTTAGACCTTGAGCTTTAGTCTGAAAAGTTTCTTCATACTGGTAGTTATTTGCAAAATATGTGCTGGTTTACGTAGAGATAGAGAACGGTGGATATGTCCAGTAAAACCTTCCCTTTACTACTGACGATGTATGTAGATCAAACCATCAGCCGAGGATCCTCACGTCGTATGTGGTCCAACTGCTTTTGTCTTAGTTGAACAAAAAACAACCTTTAACTTTCTTTTACATCATGACATATCGAAGTCTGTGAGTGAGTGCAGGGAAGTTTTCAGATTCAGCCTGTGTGACAGTTAACACTTACTACAAACAGCTACTTTCACACAGTTAGCATATCCAACGTTATGCTAGCTCTGTGTATATCCAGTGTTATGCTAGCTGTTTTGCTATGATAGCTGTTTTTGTTCAACGATCTTACACAGTTGTAACATTATGTCAGTAACATTTGAAACAGCAGTTGACAAACCAACCTAATCAAGTAAGTGAGTGAGCAAGAAAATTGAGATTGTTTTTGTCAATGTAGAGTAATGTTATGCTAGCTGTTTGTAGCGTATATCCAGTGATACTCAGACTTTTATATTTGTACATGAGGGTTTGTGTAAGTTGCTGGTTGTTTTCCCTCAATGGTTCAATAAGAGCCAATTATTACAATGAATTTATCTTCCCATGTTGAACTGGGACACGTGATCAATAAGGCTGCTGCCAGGACAGACAGACAGACAGCGCCACCTAGCTGCAAGAGTGAAGGCACAGCCGGGATTAAATAGGTATAAATAGGACTTACAGTATGTACACATAATAAGTTAGTGACTATAGCAAACACACAAACACACACACAGTTTAACGCCCCCCTCCCCCAATTTAAGATTGTTTTTAATCATTGATCAGCTCTTTGTTCATTCAGCAGGTTCAACTTTAATGTTTCAGTTAAACTTAATTTTCAGTGTGATTCCAGTTTCCGTTCATCTTTCTGTTCTTCATCTTCCAGTTTTTCAACATGTTACTCAACGGCTAGTTTTGTTTCGGGACCCGGGCACATGGAGATTCCTTCATTGGAGCAGCTAGCTAGCAAATTATTGTGCCAAAATGGAGGATGCTATCGTAGCTTATTAGCTGTGTGCCAAAAATGGCCACTTGAGGCTGGCACCAAAAAGCGAGTCAAGCCCCATAGACCGCCATGTTAAAATGCCCAACTTTACAGCACAAAAATAAACATGTTTACAGCCTGGTACAAAACAGTTTTGGCCTGATTTCCCCGTTCATGGCAACCGTGCACGGGGGGGAATCTTTATATAACTTCCCTGTTTAAATTATACTGAGGCTTAAAGTTATGCATAATGAAGTACGAGGACATTTCGAGTAACAAGTAGGTGGATTCTCGGGTGGCTAGCCGCTAGGTGGTTCAGCAACCAGGCTTCATTTGGCTGCCTCAGCTTTGATTAGACACTCCAGCCAAGATGGCGACTGACGGAAACACCCACATTGAGCTTCACCATGGCTCTTCAGAAACAACGTCATAGAGACTACGTCCATGTTTTATCCAGTCTATGGTCACCATCTCTGTCAGAGCATAAAGTGGTGCTCCACAACAAAGATACAGCAGGGCTACAGTCAGTCTTCATGCAGGAGTTGATGGTACAAATATGCTTCTTTGAGCTCTGATTCAAAACTCTAACACTAATTTAGCTGCGCGTGTTTAGCTTTAGTTTTGACTGACCACCAGTGCTAGCATGTTCCTGTCTGGTAGGCATGTTGGTGTTTGCTCACCAACTACGGTAGTTCACTGGCAAGCTCTGTAAGTAGTCGCTACGTCACCAAGTTGATAAAACCACAAACTTCATGAGGACTTCATGAGGACCAGTAACTTCGGTATGACCGGGTCTTAAAATGGACTCTAGAGGTGAATCCACTGTTAGTGATGAATCTATTCCACAGCAGCTGGAAGCCTAACGTCACCACTCAGAACTAGCGTTGAGAGTAGATGTCTTCATAACTCTACAATGTACCACATTAAAAATTGACCCTGGGATGTTGCCTGAACCCGAGATCAGCTTGTCTATTATAAATTAAAAAACGAGCGGTACTAGGCAGGGGTCCAAGATTCAGTTTTGGCAATGTGAAACCAATCCTTTCTTGTCTACACTAGAAACAATTACTTCATTTTGACACTTTTACACTTTCATCATCGTCGTCAAGAAGAAGAGGTAATCGGCAGCACCGAGGTCAACAAGCATAACTGGGCTACGTTCCTTCTTCAATCCACCAATCTACTGTGTGCTGATTGGCAGATAAATAAATATTCAGCATGTGTCGAATGTTATCAGGTCCAATAAATTTACACTGGAACTTACACAACCCTGAGAAGCCCGGTGAATCTGGACTCGACCTGAAACTGAGGAAGACTGGAAAGACTGGGAACCAGCGCAGGTCGGGTCAGGTCCTGAGGTTGTCAGGGGTCAAGTTTAAGAAAGAAGCAGAAACTGGTGTCACACTGAAAATGCGATTAGAAAAAAACACTCCCTGATTCTGTTATTGCGTTCAGTAAAACTCCCGCTAAATTTTGGGATCTCCTGACATGCATGAGTTGTGCTGGTTTCAGTAGTAAAAAGGCAAAACAATCTGGTCAGCAATACTGTCGATAAAAAACATCCAGCAAGTCTGAGATCAGCAGGTCAATAATCAATGCACGTGATCAGAATAGAAACTATCAAAATTGTGCTTTCTGACTCCACACTGACAGCAGAGCAGCAGGGAACTCTGGGAAATACAGTGCAAGGCAGCAGGTGATTACGATGTTCCCTGATCTGATTGGTTAGATTGTCGTTTTCTGGTATCAGGTTGGTCTCACGCCGGGTTTAGGTTTGGTTTAGGTTTGGATTCGGGTCAGTTTAAGTTTGAATGCTGCTGCGGAGAAAAAAGGATTTAAAAAAACTGGGATCTCCTGAGTCTGACTATAAAAACCTCATATATCCCCAACACACACACACACACACACACACACACACACACACAGCAGGAAGACAGCGTTGACAGGAATCCTTTGATTTCCAGAGTTTCAGTCTCTCAGAGCTGCTGATGTTCAACAGAAAGCTTCTACATCCTGCTTCTCCTCAGCGAGGTCTCCGAGTGTCTTCAGGGTCACGGGGTCAGAGGCCATCAGAGGTCCGTGACCTTGTTCTCCACCAAGGCGGCGACCTGCTGCAGCCGATAGGCCAACTGCATCTTCTGACCTGAACTGTCCTCCTCCAGAGACATGATGATCTGACAAACCGAGAGAGAGACAGATGAGAGGAAGAGAGACAGGTGAGGTTAGTGATCGTCCGCAGCAATTGTTAAAATTAACCGCAGATTCTGTCAAACGTAACTTTGATCCACAGATCATCTTTTTAATCTTATATCTGTGGTGGATGTGGTGATGGCAGGTCACATGACCACTTCATAAATGTGGAAGTGTGTTCCCAACTTTGACAAATATATAACCAAGCGGCAACTTCCAGCAGTCCCGAGTGAAGCCAATGTGGAAGCTCCTTAAACCTGCATCTTGTCTGACAGCCAGCAGGGGGCGACTCCAGCGGCTGCAGAAAGAAGTGTGATTGTATAGAAGTTTGTGAGAAAATGTTTCTACTTGTCAGCTGATTTATTCCCTCTGTAAACACTTTCCTGATGAGTTTATGGTCTCAGTCGCTAGTTTCAAGTCTTCTTCAACACAGCATGATGTTCATTTAGTAAATAATGGTCCCATTTAGAGGAACAGAGACCAGGAAGCAGGGGAGGCTTTAGGGCGGGGTTACAAGATGATTGACAAGTTGCTACCACGGCGACCTTTCAATCAGGATAGAGGCGAATCGCATCTGCTGCTCTGTGTACATTTAACCAGCGCCGCTGAAAAAACGTATTATTACATTTTGTTTTCAGACTGTTGTCCGCTAGCAAAAATTATCATCTTGTTTAAAATCACAGATGCAACATGAATTACAGATGCACCAAGCTAACCAGGGTAGCTAGTGCCACCGCCTCGTCCAAATATCATCACGTCCAGTGCAGTTACTAAACTCAAGATGGCGACAGTCCTCCACAAACCAACATGTGACGTCATGGGGACTACGTCCACTTCTTTTATACTATCTGTGTGTATAACAGGCTGTATGAAACAATTAGGACTGTATTTACTATAGCAACAGGAAGCTAAGAGAAAAAAAAATGGGACAAATGAAAAAAATGACTTCAAACTTGTGAGTTACCTGGTCGTAATATTTGTTGATGTACTTGTAAAGTTCATGAAGAGCAACGAGGCTGTTCATCTCTGAGGCAAAACTCTGCAGACAGACAATATTAAATTAATGTTAAGGTTGGTTCCTTCAGTTCAAGGGCATATTTCAGACAGTATATCTGTAGTTCAGTTTCTGTTTACTGACCCCGGACAGCTCAGTCAGAGTGGAGTTCATCTCCTGATAGCAGCCTGACGCAGCGCTGTGGATATCACTGTAATACCTACACACATTCACACAGTTAATATAATATTAATGTGTCACATTAGTGTCACGTGTTCCAAAAAACAGTAAACTTTCTTCATTTACAGTGTTAGTAAAGGTTGTGTCTGATGTGAAGTGAGTACAGTTATATAGTAACTGTGATGAGTAGTGGGTTATTGTGGTAACTGTACTGCAGTGAGCGAGTGTTTCCGCAGTAACTGTGCTGCAGTGAGCGAGTGCAGTAACTGTACTGCAGTGAGCGAGTGTTTCTGCAGTAACTGTGCTGCAGTGAGCGAGTGCAGTAACTGTACTGCAGTGAGCGAGTGTTTCTGCAGTAACTGTACTGCAGTGAGCGAGTGCAGTAACTGTACTGCAGTGAGCGAGTGTTTCTGCAGTAACTGTGCTGCAGTGAGCGAGGGCAGTAACTGTACTGCAGTGAGCGAGTGTTTCTGCAGTAACTGTGCTGCAGTGAGCGAGGGCAGTAACTGTGCTGCAGTGAGCGAGGGCAGTAACTGTGCTGCAGTGAGCGAGTGTTTCTGCAGTAACTGTGCTGCAGTGAGCGAGTGCAGTAACTGTACTGCAGTGAGCGAGTGTTTCTGCAGTAACTGTACTGCAGTGAGCGAGTGCAGTAACTGTGCTGCAGTGAGCGAGTGTTTCTGCGGTAACTGTACTGCAGTGAGCGAGTGTTTCTGCGGTAACTGTACTGCAGTGAGCGAGTGTTTCTGCGGTAACTGTACTGCAGTGAGCGAGTGTTTCTGCGGTAACTGTACTGCAGTGAGCGAGTGTTTCTGCAGTAACTGTGCTGTAGTGAGTGAGGGCAGTAACTGTACTGCAGTGAGCGAGTGCAGTAACTGTACTGCAGTGAGCGAGTGCAGTAACTGTACTGCAGTGAGCGAGTGCAGTAACTGTACTGCAGTGAGCGAGTGTTTCTGCGGTAACTGTACTGCAGTGAGCGAGTGCTT
>NC_060157.1:1013380-1013906 GCF_021292245.1 Micropterus dolomieu
CTGCAGTGAGCGAGTGTTTCTGCGGTAACTGTACTGCAGTGAGCGAGTGTTTCTGCGGTAACTGTGCTGCAGTGAGCGAGTGTTTCTGCGGTAACTGTGCTGCAGTGAGCGAGTGTTTCTGCAGTAACTGTGCTGCAGTGAGCGAGTGCAGTAACTGTGCTGCAGTGAGCGAGTGTTTCTGCAGTAACTGTGCTGCAGTGAGTGAGGGCAGTAACTGTGCTGCAGTGAGTGAGGGTTTCTGCAGTAACTGTGCTGCAGTGAGTGAGGGCAGTAACTGTACTGCAGTGAGCGAGTGTTTCTGCGGTAACTGTGCTGCAGTGAGCGAGTGTTTCTGCCGTAACTGTGCTGCAGTGAGCGAGTGTTCCTGCGGTAACTGTACTGCAGTGAGCGAGTGTTTCTGCGGTAACTGTACTGCAGTGAGCGAGTGTTCCTGCGGTAACTGTGCTGCAGTGAGCGAGTGTTCCTGCGGTAACTGTGCTGCAGTGAGCGAGTGTTCCTGCGGTAACTGTGCTGCAGTGAGCGAGTG
>NC_060157.1:1014006-1016751 GCF_021292245.1 Micropterus dolomieu
CAGTAACTGTACTGCAGTGAGCGAGTGTTTCTGCGGTAACTGTACTGCAGTGAGCGAGTGTTTCTGCGGTAACTGTACTGCAGTGAGCGAGTGTTTCTGCAGTAACTGTACTGCAGTGAGCGAGTGTTTCTGCAGTAACTGTACTGCAGTGAGCGAGTGTTTCTGCAGTAACTGTACTGCAGTGAGCGAGTGTTTCTGCAGTAACTGTACTGCAGTGAGCGAGTGCAGTAACTGTACTGCAGTGAGCGAGTGTTTCTGCAGTAACTGTACTGCAGTGAGCGAGTGTTTCTGCAGTAACTGTACTGCAGTGAGCGAGTGTTTCTGCAGTAACTGTACTGCAGTGAGCGAGTGTTTCTGCGGTAACTGTACTGCAGTGAGCGAGTGGTTCTGCGGTAACTGTGCTGCAGTGAGCGAGTGTTTCTGCGGTAACTGTGCTGCAGTGAGCGAGTGTTTCTGCAGTAACTGTGCTGCAGTGAGCGAGTGTTTCTGCAGTAACTGTACTGCAGTGAGCGAGTGTTTCTGCAGTAACTGTACTGCAGTGAGCGAGTGTTTCTCTGTGTTTCTCACCTCTCCACCAGCTGTTTGTATCGAGGGATCTCTCTAGCGTACAACAGCTTGTTGACAGGTGAGTCCTGATTGGAGAGAAAGTTACGATGAGATCACATGACTAAACCATACGGAGTTAGTACAGGTACAGATACGGTCACAGTAACCATAGACAGAGACAGACAGGTCGTACCCGTCCCACTTTGTGCTCAGAGGTGGTGCAGGAGTCGATGAAGGTCTGAGCGATGACAGATAGGACAGCGTCGATGCTGTCGGTCACCTGAACGTCCAAAACAAACTGTGGATTCTTCAGGATGTTCACCCAGAACCTGAGAGGAAGACTGGAGAGAGACAGACAGGTCAGAGGGACAGACAGGTCAGAGGGACAGACAGGTGTCCAGGTGTGTTTCTCACCTGTTTGTCTTCCAGATGTGGACGGTCTCGGGGTCGTCGATGCCGTGTTTCTCTGCCATGTCGTCCAGGAAGTCGAAGAAGAATCTGACTGCAATGGGAGGAGGACGCTTCGTACTGAGGATCGCCACAAAGACGTCATCCACAAACTTCTGCAACGTTCCCTTCAGAGAGACAGACAGGTGGAGAGGCAGACCGTTAAAGAGCAAGAGACAGGTACAGAGAGAGACAGGTTGTAGGTTTGTGTGTTACCTTCATGGACAGCAGTCTGGTCAGGTAAATCTCAGGTATGGCCTTTGCTCTCTCTCTCTCCCTCATGCTGCTCTTCCGGTGTTTTGGGATTTCAGGATCTTCGCTGCTCTTCACCAGGTGCCACAGACGCAGACCCTCCTCCTCCTCGCCCTCCAGCATCGGCGTTTCTACATCAAACACACACAGACAGACAGTCACAACTGCGACCAATAAGAAAATCTCTGGAGGTTTTGTCTCAAACAGCAAACAGTATCTGACAAAACTACAGAAGTGCTGATTCTAGATGGTGTTTGTTATGGGTTCTAGATGTTTTCAAGGTGTTTTACATGGTTGTATTTGTGCTATTCCAGGTCATCTAAATGGTTCTTTACGCGTTGGATCTCAGTTTCAGAGGTTCCTCTGAATTAGGTCAAGGTTAAAGGTGGTTCTGTTTGTGTTGTGTTGGGTTGTGGATGTTCTACGTGACCTATATTGTTCTCTCTGGGTTTGCTTTGGGTTCAAAATGTTATATATAGTCGTCTTTGTTTTAGGTGTGGGTTCTATGTGCTTTGTGTGGTTCTCAGTGTGTTGGCCGATGTTTTTTTGTACTTGGTCTAGGTTCTAAATGTTCTAGATGATTCTCCGTGTGTTCTTTCTGGGTTCTTTCTGATCTTTATTTTGCTTCTCGGCTCTTGTTCTCCATGATTATCTCTGCTGGCTCTGGGTTTCAGATGTTCTTCATATTCCAGATGGGTGATGTGGTTCTGCTTGTGTTGTGCTGGTTGTGGATGTTCTGTGTTCTCGACTGTTCTTACTCTCTCCGGTCTGGAAGACCTGGTTGACTCCACCTGAACTCTGAGAACGAGGAATCAGAGCGACAGTTGCTCCGTCTGGAACCTGAAGAACACGAGAGGATAGTTTCATATTTAACGGAGAAACAAGAGAAGAAGAGTGGAACATGTAGAAGGTGTAGAAGAAGAGAAACTGAAGAGGCGCTGTGATTGGTCGGTTGCTGTGGTCACCTTGTAGTGCTGCAGAGTGTTGATTCGTTTCCAGCGACCATGAACCACCGCTGTGACATCATCATCTGACAGGGTCAGGTGACCTGCCTGACCTGAACGCCACTCTGTCAATCAAATACACACAGGTCAGTATGAGTTGTCAATCAACCCAGACAGGTGAGACAGGTAGGTGTGTGTGTGTGTACCCAGGTCCAGACTGTCTGCTGCTGGTCTCTGAGAGAACGGGGCCCCTCTGTAGACCTGATCCAGGATCTTGTCCTTCACCTTAGAGACAGACAGAAAGACAGACAGGTAGGTGAGAGGCAGATAGACAGGTGAGGCGAGGAACTGATAGACAGGCAGAAAGACAGACCTACCTGTGTGATGGTGTCAGTGTCGAGGACTTTAACAGGACAGGGTTGGACCTCAACTCCATTCTTCACCAACACTGTCAGAGTCTGAGAGAGAGAGACACAGGTGCAGAGAGCGAGAGAGAGACACAGGTGCAGAGAGAGAGAGAGAGACAGGTGTGGAGAGAGAGAGAGAGAGAGAGGGG
>NC_060157.1:1016851-1025501 GCF_021292245.1 Micropterus dolomieu
TTCATATTCCAGATGGGTGATGTGGTTCTGCTTGTGTTGTGCTGGTTGTGGATGTTCTGTGTTCTCGACTGTTCTTACTCTCTCCGGTCTGGAAGACCTGGTTGACTCCACCTGAACTCTGAGAACGAGGAATCAGAGCGACAGTTGCTCCGTCTGGAACCTGAAGAACACGAGAGGATAGTTTCATATTTAACGGAGAAACAAGAGAAGAAGAGTGGAACATGTAGAAGGTGTAGAAGAAGAGAAACTGAAGAGGCGCTGTGATTGGTCGGTTGCTGTGGTCACCTTGTAGTGCTGCAGAGTGTTGATTCGTTTCCAGCGACCATGAACCACCGCTGTGACATCATCATCTGACAGGGTCAGGTGACCTGCCTGACCTGAACGCCACTCTGTCAATCAAATACACACAGGTCAGTATGAGTTGTCAATCAACCCAGACAGGTGAGACAGGTAGGTGTGTGTGTGTGTACCCAGGTCCAGACTGTCTGCTGCTGGTCTCTGAGAGAACGGGGCCCCTCTGTAGACCTGATCCAGGATCTTGTCCTTCACCTTAGAGACAGACAGAAAGACAGACAGGTAGGTGAGAGGCAGATAGACAGGTGAGGCGAGGAACTGATAGACAGGCAGAAAGACAGACCTACCTGTGTGATGGTGTCAGTGTCGAGGACTTTAACAGGACAGGGTTGGACCTCAACTCCATTCTTCACCAACACTGTCAGAGTCTGAGAGAGAGAGACACAGGTGCAGAGAGCGAGAGAGAGACACAGGTGCAGAGAGAGAGAGAGAGACAGGTGTGCAGAGAGAGAGAGAGACACAGGTGCAGAGAGAGCGAGAGAGACAGGTGCAGAGAGAGCGAGAGACAGGTGCACAGAGAGAGACAGGTGCAGACAGAGAGAGAGACAGGTGCAGAAAGAGACAGACAGGTGCAGAGAGAGACAGACAGGTGTAGAGAGAGAGAGACAGGTGCAGACAGAGAGAGACAGGTGCAGACAGAGAGAGAGACAGGTGTAGAGAGAGAGAGACAGGTGCACAGAGAGAGAGACAGGTGTAGAGAGAGAGAGACAGGTGCAGACAGAGAGAGAGACAGGTGCAGACAGAGAGAGAGACAGGTGTAGACAGAGAGAGAGACAGGTGTAGAGAGAGAGACAGGTGCAGACAGAGAGAGAGACAGGTGTAGAGAGAGAGAGAGAGACAGGTGTGCAGAGAGAGAGAGAGACACAGGTGCAGAGAGAGCGAGAGAGACAGGTGCAGACAGAGAGAGAGACAGGTGCAGAAAGAGACAGACAGGTGCAGAGAGAGACAGACAGGTGTAGAGAGAGAGAGACAGGTGTAGAGAGAGAGAGACAGGTGTAGAGAGAGAGAGACAGGTGTAGAAGAGAGAGAGACAGGTGCACAGAGAGAGAGACAGGTGTAGAGAGAGAGAGACAGGTGCAGACAGAGAGAGAGACAGGTGTAGACAGAGAGAGAGACAGGTGCAGACAGAGAGAGAGACAGGTGCAGACAGAGAGAGAGACAGGTGCAGACAGAGAGAGAGACAGGTGTAGAGAGAGAGACAGGTGCAGAGAGAGAGAGACAGGTGTAGAGAGAGAGAGACAGGTACAGTCTATCAGAACACCTTGCTGCCCAGGTGTGTCATCCGTTTGTGTGTGTGCGTTGCCATGGTTACCATAGCGCAGTAGTCGATGTCCTCGCGCAGCAGGTGGCTGTCGTTCAGCGTCCGTTTGGCTTTTCCCGTCACCACGTCGACCGGCCCTTTATCCACCTGGTACTTTATCGCTCTGTAGAGCATGTAGAGAGGCTCCCCCGCCACCTCCTGACGGACAGGTGAGGGCGAGACGGGATGAAGACAGACGGGTTAGTCAACGTGGACGCTGATGAACGTTTAGTTTCTTTCATTGATAAAAGGACTCATGAGCTTGAACATATCAATATTAAGTGCCAGTGGGGGATGAATGTTCACTCATTTACAACCCTCACTGAGCAGAAACAAACCTAAAGCCAAAAGATCCAGAGAGGGAAATGGTTCTGCTAGGGGTCGGGGGTAGTGTGCAGTTTTGCAGAGCCAATGAGCCTGAACTAACAGGAACTTTTCCTTTATGTCAGCGGTTCTCAAACGGGGGGGGCGGGCACATGACACTGCAGGAGGGATGTTGAGCAGACCTGAAAGTGATTCATGTGGTGGCATAAACAAAACAAAGGGATCTGATTCTGGTAACATGAATCTAACGTTGTTAATTGGTAAAAAGGGAAATCAACATTTTCTGGAGTTTGGCTTCAGAAGCGGGGCGCGACAGAAAAGTTTGAATACCATATATGAAGGAAATAAAAGTGTATGGTTTGTTTCCAACAGCTTAACATTTTGTTATTGTGACCTAAAGCTATTTTTCAGAGACATGTTTGGGACATTTTCATCAGTGCAGGCCACAACTTCCAAACCTAATGACATATTTCAGGCAGACATTCACCTTGAGGAAGGAGTAGAGACAGATGGACATCCAGTTGGTCAACATCTTCTCTACAACCGTCTCCGTCCTGAAACACAGACGCACAACAGAAAGCAGCCATGACTGAGAGTCTGGATGAACCAAATCAAAAGAATCTCTAAAAAACCCAGGATCAGGTTCCAGGTGTCGACGCTGACCCAGACCTGGCCCGGTTGCCTTTGACTCAGCACTGCTATATATTGTTTGACCTAAACGACTGAGGAGCTTCGCTGACATGTTTTCAAGTCTACAAAATGTTTCCAATGTGATCTAGTTTTTATTTGACTCATTGTTCGTTGTGAAGACCTGAGACAAGAGGCTGTGTGGACGCCAGGACATCTGAGGGGTTTAGTTTAAAGATGTCTGCAGATTGTTTTACGTACCGGCGTAGCATGAGTTTGGGGTTCTTGGCGACATACTGCTGCACCAGGTCCTGCAGCAGACTCTTCATGACCTCGGTGAAATACTCCAGTTTGTCGTGCAGCGCTATGGTGAGCAGGCTGGCAACGTAACCCCGGTCTCTCTGAGAGAAACCCTGCTGGGCCTCCAGAGTGTGGATGAACTGAGAGACGGAGAGAGAACAGACCATCACCTGCATGTCCAGGTGTCTCCCGATGTGAGACCAGGTAAGATCAGCATCCCACGATCCTGCTGCCCCCGCCGCCCCCGACTCACCCTGGTGAGGAAGAGTCTGTTGTTGAGCAGGTTGTTGAGCTGCTGGAGGCCCTGCTCCACAGTCTGCTTCCTGGACTCCGGCAGATCCAGCTGGCGGCTCAGCGGCGCCACCTGCTGGCCGGGGAAGAAGACTCTCTCTGCGTACGTCTTGTAGTCCAGCAGGGGGAGGCCCGGTCCTCCAACATCACTGCTCAGATCCATCATTTCTGTCATCAGGTCTACACACAGAAGAAGAGGAGGAAGCAGATGTTACAGCTGTGGGCGGGTCCTTTCAAAACTCTTTTTAGATTCGTGCACTTGAGTCTGGATCATTGTGGTGAGACCGTAACATCTGTGTTTGGGTACCGGTGAACTCTTTGCGACACTGGTCTCCCACGTTGATCTCCAGAGTTTCCAACTGCAGCAAAACCTTCTTGTAATCTCTGAGGGCCTGTTTACTCTTCCTCCTGCACACACAAGCACAATCAACAACATCAATCAGCTGTGAGCACTAAAGAATTCTGGTAAATAAAAGCTTGTCTGAACAGCGACTCGTTACAAACTCAAGCTGTTTGTCCAAAATAAGGACGTCACAATTTAATTTCTGGCAGTTAAATTCCACGTTTCTCGATGCCCAATTCAAAACCACGGTAAAAAACAAAATAATAAATCAGACACTCCTTTAATAAAAACATTTGAAGAACTGACAGCTGTGAAAGAGAGGATGTCCAGGACAGATGATGTCACTATATTTAGAAATGAGCAACCTTGCAATGTGAATAATTAATTAATAATTACTTTTCATAACTTTACAATCTCACAGCTGTGAAATGTTTAAGGGTGGTCTCCATCTCTACTGGCAGTGGTTTGAGATTTCTATGGTAAAAAACAAAACCGATATTGATGATTGAAATGGATCGTTTTGACCGTTGCAGACGGTCCCTGACTCCTCCTGCAGTAACAGGAGCATTGGACAGACGTTCAGTTCTTAGAGCTACAAACTGCATCGTCAGCTTTGGGGATTTTCTGTGAAACGTCGGCCTGAATCAGCTCTCCAACAGAACTGGGAGAAATCCAGGCTTCGACACGGAGCTGCTGAAGGAAACAGCCGCCGAAAACCGACAAATGTTCAATATTAAACTAACTTTCAGAATTTGGCGTCGACTTAGAACCAAAGTATCGGTTATCTTTGCATCCATACTCCAAACTTTGTCAAAGATTTTAGAAATTAATTTTAAAGAGGAGAGTTTAATCATCTCATATTGCCAGTTTATGGTGCAGAGAAAATGAGAGAACTTCACTCAGTGGAAACACAACAGAGCTCCATTAACAGAATAGAAACGCTCAGACAAACACAAAGAAAAAGTGACAAAAAAAACAAAAACAGGTGGAGTCGGACAGACAGGTCGCTTACCTGTACATCAGGATGACCACCAGCACTGACAGTATGATGACAGCAGCTCCCGCCCCCAAACTGATCTGAGCAGCCAATGGGACGGGAGACAGTAGAGAGTCACTGTCGTACTGAACCAATCCCAGGTCCTTCTGCAGATTTCCCATGAACACCTGAGACACAGACAGAAAGAGACTTTAAATATACAGAGATTACAAACAGCTCAGGGAATATTTCTATTTCTAGGAGCCCCGGTTATTTCTTATTTCACCAGTTTAATTCTCCTTCAAGCTTAGTGTTTGATCACTAGCCCAGGCTACTTAACAGCTCCATTTCCTTTCTCTTTTCCCCTGCACCTCTACTGCAAACTCAGCGGCTTCCCCTCTCTCCCTGTGTTTGTGTCTGGCCTGACGACTTCCTCCATCAGCAGTACGTTTTATAAAGTTACCGAAAAGACACAGAACTCGTCTTTAGCGTATCGAAACAAAACCAACGTGGTTATGAATGACATCTTCACAGGTGTGTTCACTGTCGATTTGCCTGCTCTGTGCTTGTAAAATATCCACCGCGTCCACATCTTGTAACGTAACAGGTAACAACTCTCTGTGTTTCTCTGCAAAATGCTAAAATGGGTCGCCAGGTAACGTCGCAGGAAAAAAGGTTCTTTGGAATCACCTGGATTTCTGCATAAACTGATCATAAATGTGATCTGATTTTCATCTAAGTCACAACAACAGACAAACACAGTCTGCTTAAACTAACTCCACATAAACAATTATATGTTTTCATGTTTTTATTGAACACACTGAGTAAACAGTCACAGTGCAGGGTGGAAAAACTATTTGAACCCCTAAGCTAATGACTTCTCCAAAAGCTAACTGGAGTCAGAAGTCAGCCAACCTGAAGTCCAATCAATGAGACGAGATTGGAGGTGTTGGTTAGAGCTGCCCTATAAAAAAACACATAAATTTTAGTTTTGCTATTCCCATGAAGCTTTGCCTGATGTGAACCATGCCTTGACCAAAAGTGCTCTCAGAAGACCTCAGATTAAGAATTATTAACTTGCTTGAAGCTGGAAAGGGTTACAGAAGTATCTCTAAAAGGCTTGATGTCCATCAGTCCACGGTAAGACAAACTGTCTATAAATGGAAAAAGTTCAGCACTGTTGCTGCTCTCCCTAGGAGTGGCCGTCCTGCAGAGATTACAGCACGAGCACGAGGTTAAGAAGGATCTTAGAGTTACAGCTGAAGATTCACAGAAATCTGTGGAACATGCCAACATCTCTGTTAACGACTCTACGAAACGTCTAACACTAAACACGAATGGAGTTCATGGGAGGAACCACAGAGGAAGCCTCTGCTGTCACAAAAAAACACTGCTGCAAGTCTGAAGCTGCAAAAGAGCACCTGGATGTTCCACAGCACTACTGGATAAATATTCTGTTGTTTGGAAGGAACAAACAACCCCATGTGTGGAGGGAAAAAGGCACAGAGCACCAACATCAAAACCTAAACTGTGAGGTATGGTGGAGGGGGCATCATGGTTTGGGGCTGCTTTGCTGCCTCTGGGCCTGCAAGGGTTGCTCTCATCGACGGAAAAAATGTATTCCAAAGTTTATCAAGACATTTTGCAGGAGAATGTCCCCCAACTGAAGCTCAACAGGAGATGACACAGAAGTACAGAAGTAAACCAACAACAGAACGGCTTCAGCAGAGGAAAATACACCTTCTGGAGTGGCCAAGTCAGAGTCCTGACCTCAACCTGACTGAGATGCTGTGGCATGACCTCAAGAGAGCGATTCACACCACACATCCCAAGAATATTGCTGAACTGAAACAGATTTGTAAAGAGGAAGGGTCCAAAATTCCTCCTGACTGTTGTTCGGGTTTGATCTGCAGCTACAGGAAACATTTGGTTGAGGTTGTTGCTGCAACAACAGACAGGACATCATGAGTGCTTCTCATTTGTCAGGAATTAAGTTTTGTTTTAAGCCTGTTTGTCACTAGGCAAAATTAGCATCCCAGTTAACGTGAATTACAGATGCACCTTGCTAACCAAGCTAGCTAGCTCCACCCTCTTGTTCAAATATGGTCACGTCCGGTTCCAAAAAAACAAGATGGTGTAGGCCAAAATGTCAAACTGGAGGGTTCACTTCTGTTCTACCATCTGAGGGTGTGACTCTTGATTAGCTGCTGATGCAACACACCTGAGGGACAGCAGGTGGAGATGTTGAGGTCTTCCTCACTGAGCTGATGCCAAAAGGGTCAAACAGTTTGATTTCTTGATACGTAACCATCCACCTTTTAAATAAAACTGTCCACATTAAGAGACGAGCGGGTGAAATCAGAAGCGATGCTCAATCACAGTCTCTTTACTGCAGCTCCTTCCTGCAGGTCTTTGCTCAGTATCGTCTACAGACAGGTAATGTTACACCTGTTATAATACTATTTGTTAGTCATGGATCACTATGCTTTAGTGAAACGTTTTGCAGTCTCACTTTATGCTAAATAATTCCCTCTGATCATTAACAGCTGTTTTATTAACATGTTCTCATTATTACTGCTCCTCTGATGAACTGCTGGTTTCTGGGCTCGAAACTCAAGCAACTTTTTCTGGCAACCGTTTTGTGACACAAACCTTCCCACTGACGGAGCAGAAGAGGCGGCTTCATGTGGACATTTCAGGGCTGTTGAAGATGTTAATGATTAAATCACACAAACACACACCTTCTCATGAGCAGGTGACGCTCATCAGGCTGAAACAAGTGAGTTAACTGAGTTCTGACTCTGAACAAACCTCACAGGAAGCCTCTTAGCATTAGGATCAATATTTCTCCACCGAAGGCTTTTAAACAGCACTCAAAGCTTCATGTGGGGATATAAAACTTACAGAAAATATTTGAACAGTTAACTGAATAAACACATAATGAAAATTGCTTAAAACTACTTAGAGATATAAGGGTGTCCAGGGCCTCAACATGTGTCCGTCTGCCATCTGGAGTTTAAATAACTGAACAAAGACTGAACTCGCAAAACAAATGCCACCCACATGTCAACCTGTTACTCAGTGTCCAGGAGGAGACGAAGCGAACTTCAACCAGCCGGAGTCTTAAGGAGACGATCAGCTGAGTCAGACTGCAGAGGCCCGAGGCCCTGCTGAAAGACCACGTCCACTTCAGACTTTCCAAACAGAGGACAGATTCAGAGCTGATCACATCTGCAGTCACACTGAAACCTGTCAATCAGAATGATCAGATCCAGCACAGATCAGAGGCCGTCGCTCACTGATCTGACAACTCTGGAGGAAACATGTTACCTCTCTGCTTCTTCTGCATCTGCAACTGCTTCATCCCTCTCTTCTTCTCTGGTTTCCTCTCTCTCAGTCTTCTCCAGTCCTCTCCTGTCCTCCTCTCTTTATCTCTCCTGCCTCCTGTCGCTTTCTCTTTCTGTCTTTTGGTTCACTTTGCATCAGAGTGAGACATCTCAACAAAACTGTATTCCCCAGTGGTTCACCTCTAAAGCTCAGCGACAAACATGTTGCTGAGTGTCTGTTTCATCTGAACACAAACAGAAATGTAAAAACTACAGATTGTGGTTTTTAGAGAAAGTTATGTACTACAGGGCTGGCGGTTTCCCCCGTTCCAGTGTTTATGCTAAGCTAGGCTAACCACGTGACTGGTATCCATCAGAACATCCTACTCTCTGAGCTGCGTCTTACTCCTTACTGTTGAGTCCAGTCTGGTCTGACAACATGGCCACTGAACAGACGGTAAAGCCTTTACAGTCAGGTAACAACAGGACCTTTTCCTTTAGCGCCACCTTCAGGACAAACTGTACTGTTCTTGTGACGCTGCTGCTAAAGATCGATCCAGTGAACAGCGAAAGGAAACGCTTTGTTTCACAGCTCTGCAATGTCTGAATAATAACGCAGGAAGATTCCTGGACAGAACTCCTGAGGCCTTTTTCAACTCCTCAATACACAAAGTTCAGATCAGGTTTATGGGCGTTTGGACTCCAGAGGACTCCAGGATGATGACATCACGCTGTCCTCCACAGGATGATGACATCACGCTGTCCTCCACAGGATGATGACATCACGCTGTCCTCCACAGGATGATGAC
>NC_060157.1:1025601-1039756 GCF_021292245.1 Micropterus dolomieu
GTTAACGACTCTACGAAACGTCTAACACTAAACACGAATGGAGTTCATGGGAGGAACCACAGAGGAAGCCTCTGCTGTCACAAAAAAACACTGCTGCAAGTCTGAAGCTGCAAAAGAGCACCTGGATGTTCCACAGCACTACTGGATAAATATTCTGTTGTTTGGAAGGAACAAACAACCCCATGTGTGGAGGGAAAAAGGCACAGAGCACCAACATCAAAACCTAAACTGTGAGGTATGGTGGAGGGGGCATCATGGTTTGGGGCTGCTTTGCTGCCTCTGGGCCTGCAAGGGTTGCTCTCATCGACGGAAAAAATGTATTCCAAAGTTTATCAAGACATTTTGCAGGAGAATGTCCCCCAACTGAAGCTCAACAGGAGATGACAACGACCCAAAGCACAGAAGTAAACCAACAACAGAACGGCTTCAGCAGAGGAAAATACACCTTCTGGAGTGGCCAAGTCAGAGTCCTGACCTCAACCTGACTGAGATGCTGTGGCATGACCTCAAGAGAGCGATTCACACCACATATCCCAAGAATATTGCTGAACTGAAACAGATTTGTAAAGAGGAAGGGACCAAAATTCCTCCTGACTGTTGTTCGGGTTTGATCTGCAGC
This sequence comes from Micropterus dolomieu, assembly GCF_021292245.1. NCBI lineage: Eukaryota > Metazoa > Chordata > Actinopteri > Centrarchiformes > Centrarchidae > Micropterus > Micropterus dolomieu. Next base: position 1,026,221 of record NC_060157.1, read on the forward strand.
ATTTGGTTGAGGTTGTTGCTGCCAAGGACGGTAAACCAGTTATTAAATTCAAGGGTTCACATACTTTTTCCACCCTGCACTGTGACTATTTCCACGGTGTGGTCAATAAAAACATGGAAAGATATGATTGTTTATGTGGAGTTCGTTGAAGCAGACTGCGTTTGTCTATTCTTGTGACTTAGATGAAAATCAGATCAGATTTTACGACCAATTTATGCAGAAATCCAGGTAATTCCAAAAGGTTCACATACTTTTTCCTGCGACTGTATACCTAAGAAGCCTACTAAATAAAGTTTATATGTAAAACTTCATTTCATAGCCCGGGCTTTTACCCCGCCTATATTTGGGACAGGCCTTTAATTCCTTTCGCACAAAACTTGCTCAGCAATGATGGGAAATAGGCTGCTATCAAATTGTTTATTTAAACCAGTATGAATATTACTTATTAAGCTACTGAATAATATATTAACTATGAATCATTCTTTTAAACTAGCTTCAAGAGAAAAACCATCCAGGCCAACACACTGGTGTCCACTGTTTCTGTAAAATTAATGATTGAATTGCGGAGAATCTAACAGATGTACGATGTGCATTATGTCCATATTGACAAAAGTTTAAATTTATATTTATATGGTTATATTACGGTCCAAGCAGCTTAGCTCAAGCAGGCGACCCAGTGGGCTTTAAGAGGTTTTATATATCCAGAGAACTTCTATAAAAACCAGACCAGACGTCTAACTGGGACTCTTAACTCAACTGGGCTTTTAACTTACAGTATAACTTACAGTATAATCTGTACATATTGTGTGTGTGTGTGTGTGTATATATATATATGTATGTGTGTGTACCTTGAGGCTGGGCAGCTCGTTGCTGTTGTCCACACTCATCGGTTGAATCTCTGGAGGTTCACAGTACAGGTGAGTGTTGTCCAGAGTTTTAACCTCACACTCCTGATCTCCAAGCCGAGCCGTCACTTCCTGTCTGGATATGGCTCTGGTCAGGTCCTGACCCTGAGGGACGCCGCGGACACACAGACATCAGAAATGCTGTCCTCTGTCAGTCAGCGAACAAACTGGTGTCACTGGTTCATACACTTTACCTCCACAGCGATCACTCCTCCGGGTTTGAAGCGATACGGAGCGTCGGGAGCTTCTCGGTTCAGAGGGAAAAATTGCGGGTTTGAATAATAAGTGAAGCTTTTTCCCTGAGAGACAGACGGGCAGAGAGACAGACAGGTTTCTCCATCAGACTGTGTTTTTGTTATCATCACTGCAAAATTCCTTCAGGCTGTTTCTGTCTGCGGGGGAGGCGGACTGATCCTGATTCATCAGCTCAGAGTGAACTAACACGAGATGCTAACACGCCGACAGCTACACGTAGGCCTGTTCAAGAACCAGTATGACGACAGAAAACATTGAAGCCATCAGAACATATCAAGCTCGTCAACTGTTCTGTTGTAATGTCAGCTGCAGGGCGGTGCTGCTGTTTCTTAGCCTATATTTGTTCACATTTAGTCAAACTGTCCCCAATAAAAGTGGCTGAATTAGCAGCTCCTGTTAGCAGTTAGCATGGATGCACAGACGGCTGTCACTGGATCCCTGTGATGCTGAAGAAAACTTTAAAAACGTCTGCTGTGACTTTTTTCTCTGATGTCTGGACGTTTATTCTGGACGGACATCAGAGATCACGATATCCTGGGGAAGTGGAAGTCTCACTGAATGATTCAACATGAGTTTCATGTCTGCGAGTTCAGATCTGACAGAGTTCTGACTCTGAGGAGGAGAGCGGCGTCTTCATCGTCGTCTCTTTAGTCTTTGTCCTACTGTCACAGACCACATCCTGTAGTTTTAAAGATTATTTATCCCTAGGGAAATTTGTCTTTGACATAAATGCTGCTACATAAAAAGCCCAAACAATTACAGTGCAGTAACAGAAATAGCACAAACAAACAAGTGCCGACATTTGATCAGCTAATTATAAATCTTACAAAAACAAATATATTCATCTCCTTAGAGGAGCCAAGAAACGTTTTTTCAGTGACCCGTTCACAAATGCCGAAAGTAATATCAAGGCTACATGGAAAATTATTAATCAGTTACTTCAAAGGCCTCTTCGCAACTTCCTTCAACCTTTGCAGATCACTGATCCCTCTGATATACAGTAGCTTGTAGGTTTAGTGAAGTCTTTTCAAGTGGTGGTGCATCTCATGCCAAAGAGATAGTCAAAGGAGACCCATTATTCTGCTTTTCCGGTCCTATATTGTAGTTCTGGGACTCCTGTATGGCAGCTTTGCATGATTCAAAGTTCAAAAATAAATGGTACCTTGATGGTTTCGTAGTGGACTCTGACATTGTCCAGCTGGAACCAGACGCCCTTCACTTTGAACTCTGGGGTCACCCTGGGGGTCGGACAGGTCATCTGAGAGGACGACAGGACAGTGCAGCGCTCCGACACCTGAGAGACAGAGAGAGAGACAGGCAGTGAGACAGAATCAGGATGACCTTTGACCCTATTTGACATCTCTAACTTGTGTCTGATTGGCTGGTCGATCTCACCGTTGTCATGGTGCTGTTGAAGACCAGCTGCTGCTTGGCGGTGAGAAGAGCCAATCGTCTTCTTCGTCTCACCCTCTGGTCCTCCAGAGGCTCCACCCACACCGCTATGATTGGCTGCTGCACCACATCCAGGTTTCTGCCTGTCACCATAACGACACGCCCGCCTCTGAGGACAGGAAGTCGTCTCCTGATTAGGACTTTCTGGTTTGAGATTTGAGATGACTGATTATTGGTGATGGTGATCGGGTTCTTACGCGTAGAAGCTCTCCGCAGGCGTGGCGTCGGTGATGACGGGGTCGTCCAGGTAACGGAAGGTGACGTTGGGAACGTTTCTCTCTGCTTTGCCAAAGAAAACCCGAACTGTGACTCCACCCGTCTGATTACTGGAACCAGTCTGACACACCAGCTGGGTGTCATTCACCTCCTCCACTCTGAGAGGAGAGAGGAGACAAGGAGACAAGGAGAGGGGGGACAAGGAGACGAGGAGAGGGGGGACCAGGAGACGAGGAGAGGGGGGACCAGGAGACGAGGAGAGGGGGGACCAGGAGAGGAGGAGACGAGGAGAGGGGGGACCAGGAGACGAGGAGAGGGGGGACGAGGAGAGGGGGGACGAGGAGAGGGGGGACGAGGAGAGGGGGGACGAGGAGAGGGGGGACGAGGAGAGAGGGGTCGGTCAGATTCTCTTTGTTTCCAGCAGGTGGAGCCAGAGATTCACGAATCACTGAAGTCCATCAGTTTAACAGCAGCATCTTTCTGCTCCTCTCTTTTCTCCTCCTTTCTCCTCCTTTCTGCTCCTCCCCTCTCCATTTCCGGTGAATGTGAGTGTGAGTGGCGGTGGTGGACGTGCGAGTTTTGAGCGGTTTCTGTCCTGGTTTTCGGTTTCCCCTGTGAATGCCCTCTGTCCTACGTGCACGATCAGATAAGTTTTCTTTAGTATTTTTCGTTGAGTGTTGGCTGAGTAATCTGTGGATTTGTAAGGCGGTTCAGGAGGAATGGCGTCCGCCGAGACGCCGCCTCCGTCTATCCGGCAGGGAGTGAGGATAGTCCCGCCGGACAGTAACGTTACCTCAGGGTCTGCTGGCCGTCGGTGAGCAGGTGGACATGACAACGACTTTCTTTTGCGTCGAGAATGAATAAAGCTGTGGCTGCAGAGAACCTGAGTGTTTCTCAGTCTGCAGACACAGTACAACAATCACAGCATGAGGAAAATGTTCAGGAAGCAGCTTCTACAAGTGTTACAGGCCTGGAGCACAAGGAAGAACACAATGTAGGACAGGGTGGAGTCAACAGTCAGGTATCATGTGAGGGAGAAGACATGGAGGAGGAGTCTGAGTCAGATACAGCATCTATTGGCAAAAAGTGTTGATCTCTATTCTTTAGAGGAAATAAATCAGTTTCTGGATGAAACATTCAAAAAGAATAAAAGACTACTTCAGAGACACTGACAAGTTCATCAGATCAGTTGCTGTCCTAACAAAGCTGGTAGGCTTTGACCTCTTAGACGAGAAGAAACGCTTCCGCCTTAAAAAGCATATAACAACTCTGAGAAAAGCAAATAAAGGAAAAACTGTGAAAAAGACTAGAAACTAACATGATCATGTATCACACGGGTTTCTCCTATTTTTACTGCTCTCTTCTCGTATCATCTTGCCTCATTTTCATCTTCAACCCTTCCATGCGTAGTCTAAAAGTTGGGTCTTTGAATATCAATGGTGGGAGAGACGGGCATAAAAGGGCTTTAATCACTGAGGTGTTGTTTTTACAAGAAACACACACCATCCTAACAGATGAGACCGATTGGGGTTTATGGTGGGCCCATGTGTCCTGAGCCATGGCACTAACTTTAGTGCAACCATTTTATCTTCTACTGAAGTGGCGGAGGGTCGGCTGCTGATTGTCAGGGCAGAAACAGAGAGTTCTGTGTTCTGCTTTGCTAACATATACGCCCCAAATCAAGGAGCAGAAAGAGTTGGGTTTTTCAAATTGTTAAAAGACCAGTTAAGCAATTATGATCAAGAGCAATTAATCATTGGTGGGGATTTTAACTGCACTATGGACAGAACAAGTGAGGAACCACAGTCAACTCGAAGCCTTAACAGTATCATCACACACCTGGAGGGTCAAACATACACATGGGTGAGAGTCAGCAACAACAGGGTGAGTGCAGCTAGACTGGACAGGATCTACGTTTCCAAAAGTCTTAACTCCAGATTAGTGCACAGTAACATATGTCCAGTTGGGTTCACTGATCATCACTTTGTCAGCATAGACTTGATCATTTCGCCAGGTGAAAGGACTACGTCACTGGCTTTTTAACAATAAACTCCTTCAAGATAGTGCTTTTTTCCAAGGCTCTGAGTGCTTTTGGCAGCAGTGGAAACGTAAAAAATTGGATTTTAGTTCACTGAAGCTGTGGTGGGCAAATTCGGGTTTTTTGTCAGCAGTGTACATCCCATTCCACTGCTAAGATCAAGGCGGCAGTTCAGGAGCTTGACGCCAGCATTAAAAACATTGAACAGGGGCTACAACAAAACTCAGATCCAACTGTGAGTCACCTGCTGCGAGAAAATAGGCAGGAGTTGAGCTCCTTACTGCAGGAGAGAGTGAAGGGAGCTCTGGTCAGGTCTCGCTTCCTCCAGCTAAAGGACATGGATGCACCGAGCTCCTTCTTCTTTAATCTGGAAAGGAGGAAGCAGATGACCTGCCTGGAGCTTCCAGGAGGAAGAGTGACCACCTGCCCAGGCGAGATTAGGAACCATGCAATGGATTTCTACACTGCGTCAGAACAATGTAGTATGGCGTGCTGTGAGGAACTTCTGGAAGAGCTTCCTCAGCTCAGTCTGGAGGAGAAGGCATCTCTGGATTTTGAGTTAACACTGGAGGAGTTAATAGTTGCTGTTAACCAGATGGCATCCGGACGGGCACCAGGTATTGACGGTCTCTCCACTGACTTCTATGAGCACTTCTGGAACACGCTTGGACAGGATCTACATGATGTTTTGATAGAGTGCTTTAGGATAGGATCTCTTCCGGTCTCCTGTCAGCGAGCAGTACTTTCTTTGCTGCCCAAAAAGGGGGACCTGGCCTTACTAAAGAACTGGAGGCCAGTGGCCCTCCTCTGTACAGACTATAAGGTTCTTTCCAGAGCCTTATCGAATAGACTTAAAGACATCCTGGATCAAACACACTGTGTACCTGACAGGACAATTATGGACAATATTTTTCTTATTAGAGATGTGATTGATGTGTGTAAATCCTACAAAGTGGATATTGGTTTTGTCTCCTTGGACCAGGAGAAAGCTTTTGACAGGGTGGATCACTCTTATTTGTTTTCTGCACTTAGGGCTTTTGGCATTGGTGATGGCTTCTGGCTTGGGTTGGGTTATTGTACAATGGTGCTCAATGTATGGTGAAGATGGGGGCTGGGCTGAGCCGGCCAATCCCTGTACAGCGAGGGATAAGACAGGGTTGTCCTATATCAGGTCAGCTTTTTAGCCTAGCTATTGAACCCCTGCTGTACAGGTTGAGGGGTCGGCTCAGTGGTCTCTCACTACCCGGGTCTGTAAATACTGATCGTCCTGTTATTGCGTCTGCTTATGCAGATGATATTAACATTTTAGTGTCCAGCCAAGGAGATATTCAGGGTTTGCAGGATACTCTGTCCCTGTACGGAAAAGCCTCATCTGCACGGGTGAACTGGGCAAAAAGCGACGCTTTGCTGTTGGGGCAGTGGAGGGATCAGGTGGTTCCCAGTCTGCCTGGGGGTCTTGAGTGGGGAAAAGAGGGGTTGAAAGTGTTGGGAGTTTTTTTGGGTACTGAGGGCTTTCAATTCAAGAATTGGGAGGGAGTTAAGGAGAAGGTGTGTGCTCGGTTGTCTAGACGGAAATGGTTGCTGCCCCAGTTGTCATATAGGGGAAGAGTACTGGTTGTTAATAACTTGGTCGCCTCGGCTCTTTGGCACAGACTCTTTGCGTTGGCACCACCTGGAGGCCTGGTAGAGAAAGTCATCTTGGACTTTTTCTGTTCTGGTAAGCACTGGGTCCGGGCAGGAGTCCTTTACCTGCCTGTGGCTGAAGGGGGTCAGGGGCTGATCAACATCCAATCAAAAATCGCCTCATTTAGACTCCAGAGTGCGCAAAGGTTGCTGTACAGCAGCGGCCCAAGTTGGTTTGACACAGCTCGCCTGCTGCTGAGGAGGGCCGGGCGGTTGGAATATGACATCTTTTCCTCTTGCAATCCGAAGATGTGGACCTTAATGGGCTGACGCCTTTTTACAGCTCTGTACTGCAGGCATGGCAGATTTTTAAGTTCAACCGTGCTGCAAACGAGGTTCCTGGCATGTGGGTGTTTGAGGAACCTTTATTTTTTAACAACTTTATAGTCACAAAAACACTACAGTCTGCCAGCCTGAGAGGCAAGCTCCGAGAAGGTGGCTGCACCAAACTCGGCCATTTGATGGAAAAGACGGCAACAGCCGTGGAGGACCTGAAGGAGAGCAGCAGCATCACATCTATCCAGGTAATCAACAGAGTTGTGGAGGAGGTCTGTGCTGCACTGCCACAATCCGTAAGAGCTTTTGCGGAGAATCGTGTGCTGTGTGAACAATGGAGTGAGGTGTGTGAGTACAGCTTTCCTTCCCTGTCTATTACCCCAGTGGTGGGGGAGTGGCAGGAGGAAGGAGCTCAGCTGTTGTCTTTCACAACGCCCCACCTGGACAATTTTCAAGCTGTGGGAGAAAAAGCAGTCTACCAGTCTACTTTGGCAGGACTGAAGGAGTCGGGGTGAGTTTTTTGGTCCAGATGCTTCCCCGAAAGTCGGCTGGCGGTCCCTGTACAAGCTGCCTGTTGAAGCGGACAGCAGACCTCCAGTGGAGAGTTGTACATGGGGCAATAGCTACAAACAGATACAGAGCACACCTGGATCCAGAGTTGGGGGAGGAGTGTATTTTCTGTTCGCAGACTGAGACTCTGGCACACTTATTTGTTGAGTGTCCTCATCTGTCAGCACTTGTGTGGCTTTTAAAACTGTGGTTTTAGAGTCTTGGGGAGACTTTTTCTTTTAGTTTGTTTATCTTTGGCCCGAAGTATAGTGCTAAAAGGAAGTCTATGCACACTTTGGTGAACTTTTTATCTGGTTCCGCAAAGATGGTCATCTGGCTGATGCGCAGAAACCGGGCAGATAGTGCCGGCTGCGTAGAGACGGTGCCGGTCCTGAAGGGACTGCTAAAGGCACAATTGAGGGTGGAGCATGCATATTATGTGTTTATGGATAATATCCAGGCTTTCAGTCATACATGGGCTGTGGGGGGAGATGGAGAGCTGAATGTACATTCTGACGAGTGCATTATGTTCTTCTGTGTTTGGCTGACAGGTTTGTTGTGCTGGTTGTTTTGTGTTTTCTTAAGAAGTTTGTTTCTCGATAATGCGATGAGGTGACAATGAGTTGATTTGTTATTCTGGTTTCAATGTTCAATAAAAGGATCTTGAAAACCAAAACCTTTCTCATCTTCTCTTTCTCCATCTGTATGTTTTCTCATCCCATTGTCACATGTTACTAACTCCACTTGTTGTCTTGTGCTTTCTCATCTTTCTCTCCTCCTGATGCTTTCGGGATCTGGATCTGTGGGCTCTGGATCTGTGGTTGCAGGCTTCCTGCTGCCCCCATGTTCCCGCTCGAGACCCGCAGCTACAGTTATTATATTAGTCCAACCCATGCGGTGGAGGCCGTGCTTACTCATGGTGGGAATTGTTAGGTAAGTATTTCACATAGTACAACCGAGACCTGCTCTATGAGATAACTCCTGAATTGGCACCACGTAAATAAAACGTACTAGAACAGCAGCGGTGGTTGTTGTTGTAGTGTAATACTCACATGTAGCAGGGCTGGGGGCCCAGGAAGGCGCTCAAGTCAGACTTTTGTCCGGTCAGCAGCTGTCGTCCTCTGATGGTCAGTTTGGTTCCTCCAGAGACCGGACCTTTATCAGGCACCAGGTCCAGCAGCTGCGGGTCCTGAAAACAAAGGAATTGTAGTTTTTCCCCAGAGACATTATGTTCCTGAATTTTGCAATATTATTTAGGTGAAAATGCCTGTTTTGGGTTCTCTGAACGGTGAGTTTCCACCAGAGTCATTGAAAGCAGCGCTCACAGTGAGCTTATGTAAGCTTACCCACACCGAAACAACAGGGTCTTTCATTTCCACCTGAAAATGTCTGCCAACAGATGCATGAGGACAACTATAGCTGGAAAACACTGTGGGGCCGCAGAATGAAGCCTCACCTGGTCCAAGATAACATTTTACAGTAATCCCACAGAAAATGTGTCCACAGCTTTTTCTAACGGTGCTTCCAAAACAGCAGCAGTCCTTCGGCCGCAAGAGGTTAAAGGAAAGATATATTATTTCTGAAATGGGGAGGAAGGGAAAGAGACGCCTGCCTTTGGTGGGATAGACCTGGCTTCAGTTCCCACCGTGACCCATCCACCGCTGTGTCTCCGAGCGAGACACTTGAGCCCTCGCTGCTCCTCTGGTGTTTTTTATTGTATGTAAAAATGTAACAAGTCCGTTGCTACGAGCTGTTCGGTCCCCGGTCAGGACACTCATCGCGCTCACCTGATAGGTGAAGATCTGCGTTGAACGTCCAGGTGGCGTTGTTCCCACGGTAACCAGGACAGGCCCCTCCCTCTGCTTCCCAGTGGGCTGCAGCTCACACACAACCCTACACACAGAAACACACACAGGTGAACGCTCGCTGTTCACAACAGTGTGTGTGTGTGTGTGTGAGAGTGTGAGTGTTTGTTACCTGGTGGAGATCTGGTATCCTTCAGACTGAGGCAAACACTGAACACCTGCCACTGTGACTCCGCCCACCACATCCTGGTGCCTCATCCCCAGATTGGAACCTGTGATCGTTACCAGGACGCCGCCCTCCAGAGGACCGGAGACAGGTAGCACCTGCGGACAGACAGGTAGACAGTGAGACAGGTAGACGGGGCGAACGAGACCTTTACAAACGGACCGATCATCAGACTCACCTGTGAGATCTGAGGAGGAGGGCAGGTGTCTGCAGGTACACTGGTACAGGACTGGTTGTAGACACAGCTGGGGGCGGGGCTTCCTGGACACCACACGCAGCCGTATTCCTGCGGCACCGCCCTGCACTGTGAGCAATCTGATTGGCCGGCTGAGCAGTCATACAGCTGGACTGAACAACACAGGAAATGCATACAAATATCAGCCAATGACAGCTGCACGTCACACACACACACACACTCTCTCTCTCTCTCTCTCAGGTGAGGTTCTTACGTCGTAGGCCAGGTGAGGCGTCGATGCGTCTCTCTCCTCTACGCAGATAAACAGGTGCTGAATACTGAAGCTGACTGACAGCATACTGAAACTACAGACAGACAGACAGCATCATTAAAATCAGTCTTAATAAGCAGCTAATTGTTCAGGTCTGATGTTTGCTGCTGTAAAAGAGACATTTTCACAGTTCTAGCTGCACGGCTAACTGAGCTAACTGAGCTAACGGCTCAGCCAAACTCAAGGCTCCAAAACGGCGGTCCACAAACCAACGGGTGACGTCACGATGACTAGCTAGAGGCATCCATCTTGGTTTCTGACCTAAATCTGTTGTTGTACTGGAACGCCGTCAACTTGGGCGTGACGTCATTCCCAGCTCCGACTTCCAACTTCCAAGTTAAATGGAACGCTCCTTTAAAGTAGCATTGTGGTTAGCGTTAGCACATTAACGCCAACAGAAAGTGTGTGCGTTACCTGGTGTGGGCTGCAGGTGAAGGTGTGCGTGCCGTCGTGCGTCTTCTCTACGGCAGCTGGCAGATTGAACTGGACTCCTTCGACTTCCACGACGCACACATACTGAGCTTCATCCTGCACAAAGACACACACAGGTTGGGTCTGTGTCAGCTGTCAGTCACATGTCTCCTCATCTTTCAGTGTTTAAACCTGAATAGAAAATAAGTAGCTTCTTTCTGAGAGAGCTTTTGATGTTTTTCCGGGGTCCTGAGGCCCCCTGAGGCCCCCCGAGGCTCTGAAACAGTATAATAAACAGCAGCTGTTCTCACAGTGTAGACGTCCAGGTTTCGTCCCTGCAGCACCACAGTGGTGCTCAGGCCCAGCGGCACTAAGGCAGAACTCTGCAGGGCGAAGACCAGAGGACAGGAAGTGGGACCAGGAGACTCCTGCAGACAGAGAGAGACAGACGGGTTGAGCAGACAGACAAACAGAGAGAGAGAGAGACAGAATTTGAAGACAGACAGACAGGCTGTCTCACCCTCTGGTTGAGGATGATGTGCTGGTTGGGACAGCTGTGGTTGTGGGTGCAGAGTTGATCCAGAGGACACCAGTTACACCTCCACACACTGCTGACACACGCCAGACACCTGAAACACACTCTCATTATTAACTGTGTTGGAATAATCGCAAAAATGATGAACAAGCACTCGGAAAGTCTGAGAAAACTTTTGTACTCGAGTTGCCGACGTCAGAAACGTAGAAACGTGGCGGGGAACATGCTTGATGGATAGAAACGTATTGCATGTACATTTTTTGCTTAGGTGTCATTTGTAATATGTTATTATAACGGTTAGTTTGCTAGATTAATTATGAAAGTTATTTATCATCACTATTTGCAGTACAAACAGGGGCCAACTGCACAAAAAACCTGAGAAGTCTGAGTTAAGGTTTTCTTAAAATTCATTCGGTTGCACAAAACGCCCTCATATCTTCTCCTTAAAACGTTCACTTAAGTATTTGAGGTTTTCTACTTATCCTGGTCTTCTACTTAAAGAATCCCTTAAGTGTTGCACAAAAGACCTCAGCAACCAAACTAAGGGAAAGAATTTATGGGACCTCTGGCTTTATCTTAACCGCAACATGGTGGAGTTGATGGCAACAGATGAAGAAAATTTTCTTGTTCCGCGACCGGGAGAACCCAGTGGATACGCTAAATGATGAGCAGAACGAGAAGGCTGTCAAATGTAATGAAACAGTCTAGTTTAGATCTGTAGCCTAAATAAAGTTATTCTCACCAGTTTTACTGGGTTCCCTTTTATAATCAGTGATCTATTTTTTGGCAAGAACAGAATGAACCTCTTCACAACTTCTTGAATTAATTTTCAAAGCGATTTCCTCCCTCATTTGTTCTTTTCTGTTTGCTGTTATTTGCAGATCAGATTTACTTTCATGAAATTCCTCCAGCAGTACGATATTTTCCTCCTCTGACCAATCTGGTTTTCTTTTCTTCTTTTCTTTCCAACTCTGTAACAACAAGTAAACAGTCTCCATGGTAACAGTAGAATTTTACTACTGTAAATTCTCTGTAAGTGCAGCAAATACCTTAATTCTTAAGGAAACGTTTAAAGGGATTCTGTGCAACACGCTTAAGTAAATTCCTTCGCTAAGGAGGAATTAAGACTTAAGTGTCAACTTAAGAAAACAACTCAAGGTTTTTTTGTGCAACTGGCCCCTGTAGTTTAGTGGTTTCAGGTAATATACTGGTGCAGTAACAACTCTGGGACAAAAATCACTTTGTAATAAAAAGCTTCAAACAGTCCAACACATCTTTGTAGTAGCGTCCATGTTGTTTCCACATTCTGACATAGGAGCACATGAACACACCGGAAGTCGGAATGACTCGGGAAACAGGACCATCCGAGGAGCACTTGAACGCAGCGTTACCTTTAGTGTTGGTATTATATTATAGACTGTATATTATTGATTATAATAGCACTGTGTGTGTTATGGCGTCTTACTGAGAGCTCTGGTTCAGTCGGCTCACGGCGCCACAGTCGTAGAAGGTCATGTTGCCCGTGGTGATGGTCACATGACCAAACATCAGTGACACGAGTACGATCATGTGATCTGGAAGCAGAGAGCCAGGCACAGGAAGTCAGAAATCCTCGTTAGGGTTTGGAGACGCAGCTGAGACCTGAACAACATCACTGCTGTCTACTCACCACTTCCTGTCGGCATGGGCGGGAGGAGCTCCGGCGCAGGTGACTGACAGGTGATGCTGGTTCCCGTGACAATGGCAGGCTGAGGTGGGAGGAGCCCGAACACGCAGGACAGAGACTCCGCCTCCGTGAGGGCAGGAAGCTGGACAACTGACAGCGTTACCTTGGAGATTAAAATATAAACAGCCATATAAAGACGGACTGCTGAGGAGAGTCAGTCGGGCCTGCGTTCTGTCTCCGTTTCCATTGTTTGAATAATGAAACTGGATTCTGTAGTTCTGCAACTTTTTCATATTCTGCTCTTTTTGTTTGTTAAAGGTTTGATAACACCAGCGGAAAAAAAAACCTCCCAAAGGGTCATGGTAGGAATGTTTTCTGAACAGGTGTTCCCTCGCAGTAAGTTATATGTTCCCTCGCGGTAAGTGTTTTTGTTCCCTTGTAGTAAGTTTTTTGTTCCCTCGCGTTAAGTTTAACGTTCCCTCGCAGTAAGTTACATGTTCCCTCGCAGTAAGTTACATGTTCCCTCGCAGTAAGTTACATGTTCCCTCGCAGTAAGTTACATGTTCCCTCGCAGTAAGTTACATGTTCCCCTCGCAGTAAGTTACATGTTCCCTCGCAGTATGTTACATGTTCCCTCGCAGTAAGTTACATGTTCCCGCACATCAAGTTTTTTGTTCCCTCACAGTAAGTTTAACATTCCCACTGCGTTCCCTCACATCAAGTTTTTCGTTCCCTCACAGTAAGTTTTACATTCCCACTGCGTTCCCTCGCATTATGTTTTACATTCCCACTGTGTTCCCTCACAGTAAGTTTTACATTCCCACTGCGTTCCTTCACATCAAGTTTTACATTCCCACTGCGTTCCTTCACATCAAGTTTTTCGTTCCCTCACAGTAAGTTTTACATTCCCACTGCGTTCCCTCAGTAAGTTTTTCGTTCCCTCGATTTAAGTTTTACATTCCCACTGCGTTCCCTCACAGTAAGTTTTACATTCCCACTGCGTTCCCTCACAG
>NC_060157.1:1039776-1048500 GCF_021292245.1 Micropterus dolomieu
TGACCAAACATCAGTGACACGAGTACGATCATGTGATCTGGAAGCAGAGAGCCAGGCACAGGAAGTCAGAAATCCTCGTTAGGGTTTGGAGACGCAGCTGAGACCTGAACAACATCACTGCTGTCTACTCACCACTTCCTGTCGGCATGGGCGGGAGGAGCTCCGGCGCAGGTGACTGACAGGTGATGCTGGTTCCCGTGACAATGGCAGGCTGAGGTGGGAGGAGCCCGAACACGCAGGACAGAGACTCCGCCTCCGTGAGGGCAGGAAGCTGGACAACTGACAGCGTTACCTTGGAGATTAAAATATAAACAGCCATATAAAGACGGACTGCTGAGGAGAGTCAGTCGGGCCTGCGTTCTGTCTCCGTTTCCATTGTTTGAATAATGAAACTGGATTCTGTAGTTCTGCAACTTTTTCATATTCTGCTCTTTTTGTTTGTTAAAGGTTTGATAACACCAGCGGAAAAAAAAACCTCCCAAAGGGTCATGGTAGGAATGTTTTCTGAACAGGTGTTCCCTCGCAGTAAGTTACATGTTCCCTCGCAGTAAGTTACATGTTCCCTCGCAGTAAGTTACATGTTCCCTCGCAGTAAGTTACATGTTCCCCTCGCAGTAAGTTACATGTTCCCTCGCAGTATGTTACATGTTCCCTCGCAGTAAGTTACATGTTCCCGCACATCAAGTTTTTTGTTCCCTCACAGTAAGTTTAACATTCCCACTGCGTTCCCTCACATCAAGTTTTTCGTTCCCTCACAGTAAGTTTTACATTCCCACTGCGTTCCCTCGCATTATGTTTTACATTCCCACTGTGTTCCCTCACAGTAAGTTTTACATTCCCACTGCGTTCCTTCACATCAAGTTTTACATTCCCACTGCGTTCCTTCACATCAAGTTTTTCGTTCCCTCACAGTAAGTTTTACATTCCCACTGCGTTCCCTCAGTAAGTTTTTCGTTCCCTCGATTTAAGTTTTACATTCCCACTGCGTTCCCTCACAGTAAGTTTTACATTCCCACTGCGTTCCCTCACAGTAAGTTTTACATTCCCACTGCGTTCCCTCAGTAAGTTTTTCGTTCCCTCGATTTAAGTTTTACATTCCCACTGCGTTCCCTCACAGTAAGTTTTACATTCCCACTGCGTTCCCTCACAGAAAGTTTTACATTCCCACTGCGGTCCCTCAGTAAGTTTTTCGTTCCCTCACAGTAAGTTTTTCGTTCCCTCGCAGTAAGTTTTTCGTTCCCACTGCGGTCCCTCAGTAAGTTTTTCGTTCCCTCACAGTAAGTTTTTCGTTCCCTCACAGTAAGTTTTTCGTTCCCTCACAGTAAGTTTTTCGTTCCCTCACAGTAAGTTTTTCGTTCCCACTGCGTTCCCTCATAGTAAGTTTTTCGTTCCCTCACAGCAAGTTTTTCGTTCCCTCGCATTAAGTTTTACATTCCCACTGCGTTCCCTCACAGTAAGTTTTACATTCCCACTGCGTTCCCTCATAGTAAGTTTTTCCTTCCCTCACAGTAAGTTTTACGCTCCCACTGCGTTCCCTCACATCAAGTTTTTCATTCCCTCGCAGTAAGTTTTACGCTCCCACTGCGTTCCCTCACATCAAGTTTTTCATTCCCTCGCAGTAAGTTTTACATTCCCACTGCGTTCCCTCAGTAAGTTTTTCGTTCCCTCACAGTAAGTTTTTCGTTCCCTCACAGTAAGTTTTTCGTTCCCTCGATTTAAGTTTTACATTCCCACTGCGTTCCCTCAGTACGTTTTTCGTTCCCTCACAGTAAGTTTTACATTCCCACTGCGTTCCCTCACAGTAAGTTTTACATTCCCACTGCGTTCCCTCAGTACGTTTTTCGTTCCCTCAGTAAGTTTTTCGTTCCCTCACAGTAAGTTTTACATTCCCACTGCGTTCCCTCACAGTAAGTTTTACATTCCCACTGCGTTCCCTCACAGTAAGTTTTACATTCCCACTGCGTTCCCTCATAGTAAGTTTTTCGTGTGTGTGTGTCAAAATACCATTTTAAATTAAATATCGTCGTGCTGCAGAGATGTCCTGGCCTGCACATCTTATTCTACAGACTTCCATAGACTGGTCCAAACCCCGAAAAAAAAAATCACTCCATAATCATTTCTATTGAGAGTGATAATATAAAAATGATAAAATCCTCTTATATGGCAAATCATATCACAGTCATAGCTGCAGCTGTTCTGCCTGGCTGTTCTGGCTTAAACTGTGGCTGTGAAGATAGTTATTGATCCGTCATATAATCTATGTGCCACGATACTTTAAGCCTGAGCAGCCACAGCTGATAATACCACTCAGCCGTTCTCTGTGGGTCAGAGGGAACACAAAAACATAAAATGATAGTGATCAAAACTCTGACAAAATCAGTAAGGCTGTTAGATTGATGGATTTTCTCTCTGCAGATTGATTTGAATGCAAATGAACGAAATCCAGCCGCTGCCTGGAAGGACGACGGCTGATTTAAACAGACCAGCAGTCAATCCAAAGACAATGATCAATATTTGCAGATTAACAGCATCCTACCTGTGACTGCTCATCTTTGCTCTGATTGGCCGGCTGCAGGCTCTGCACTGTCACACACTGATTGGTTGGTTCAAAGCTCCAGAGCCAATGGTTGGGCTGCACGTGGCGCTGACACTGATGTTTACGGGAACATCTGGACAAAACAAATAAAAACAACAGACATCATCAGACATTTTTAATGATGACTTAAGTCACAATAAAGGATCAACAACAAACATCCTGTGGGGTCTAACTTATTGATTAAAGCTCCACTGAACAGTCAGAGTGAATGAACTAATCAGCACGTCCACAGGATGTCATCAGCTACGTGTCTGTAAAAACGCCAGGCTCAGAGTGATGTCACAGACTGCAAGAAATGACTACACAGTGACTACATCAGAGTGACAGCGTCCTAAACTACAGCGAGTCACCGCAGACTGACAGTCAGTCAGACCTACCGTCCCTCCAGGACACACCAGCCACAGTACGGGTCTCCGACAGCGAGACAGGCCCGACAGTCCGCCTGTCTCTCACATGACGACACCGGAACCTTCGACAGCTGAGACACGATCAGGGAAAAGATCGTACGTCAGTTTGAGTTCATGTTGATGTGTAAATGAAGTTCTGATAGGACAGGACGCAGACATGTCGACTCTCTCTCACCCTGCTGCTGGTTAAAACATAAACGTGCTGCTGGCTGTTGTCCAATAGGAGGTCGGCGTTGACGGCACTGTCGCTGTCCACCAACACGCTGCCGTACAGATCACCTGTCCGATCGGGGCGCACCAACACCTGCAACACACACACAGGCGAGTTATTTTAGATCACGTTTACAGAGCCGGCAAAGATTTCAGCATGAACATCAGAGAGAAGCTTCACTTGATCGCACCTTCCCAAACACCACAGAAGAAGAACCCGCAGGTGTGTAAAACTGGCTCCTGTTGTAGCAACAACCCGCCACCAGGTGGAGCCGTTTCATTTCATCAGTATCAGCATTCTCAAAAACAAGCCCTCTGAGTTTGTTGTGCTGATCCAGGTCCAGGTGTTTGTCGCTCAGGTAGAACTCAAACGTCCCAGACTGAAACCAGCAGGTCTGAACCCCCTTTTACAAGCAAACAACCCGATCATGCTGTTCACAGACGCTGAGTGCAGGTGTGTCAGCTGAGGATGTGAATCATCCAAAGGAATCACAGTTTTGAGTTGCAGCTGGTCCGACCAATCAGGAGCAACGTTTGGACGAGGAGGAGCCGGGGGAAGAACCGCCAACCAGGTGATTAGCAGACCACCTTCAAGCAGGGCCGGTCAGGTTGGCGGTCATCACTACAGATGACCTTTTGACCTCAGTGGTCACCGTCAGAATTCAACTACGACACACAAACTGAACGAGATCAGCATCTACTTTATGTGTGTGTGTGTGTGTGTGTGTTACAGTGTGTGTGTGTGTTACAGTGTGTGTGTGTTACAGTGTGTGTTACAGTGTGTGTGTGTGTGTGTTACAGTGTGTGTGTGTTACAGTGTGTGTTACAGTGTGTGTTACAGTGTGTGTGTGTTACAGTGTGTGTTACAGTGTGTGTGTGTGTGTGTTACAGTGTGTGTTACAGTGTGTGTTACAGTGTGTGTATGTGTTACAGTGTGTGTGTGTGTGTTACAGTGTGTGTATGTGTTACAGTGTGTGTTACAGTGTGTGTATGTGTTACAGTGTGTGTTACAGTGTGTGTGTGTGTGTTACAGTGTGTGTTACAGTGTGTGTGTGTGTTTTACAGTGTGTGTATGTGTTACAGTGTGTTACAGTGTGTTACTGTGTGTGTGTGTTTTACAGTGTGTTACTGTGTGTGTGTGTGTGTGTGTGTGTGTGTGTGTGTGTGTGTGTGTGTGTGTGTGTTTTACAGTGTGTGTGTGTGTTACAGTGTGTGTGTTTTACAGTGTGTGTGTGTGTTACAGTGTGTGTGTTACAGTGTGTGTGTGTTTTACAGTGTGTGATACAGTGTGTGTTACTGTGTGTGTTACAGTGTGTGTGTGTTACAGTGTGTGTGTGTTACAGTATGTGTGTGTTTTACAGTGTGTGTTACAGTGTGTGTGTGTGTGTTTTACAGTGTGTGTGTGTGTTACAGTATGTGTGTGTTTTACAGTGTGTGTTACAGTGTGTGTTACAGTGTGTTTTACAGTGTGTGTTACAGTGTGTGTTACAGTGTGTGTGTGTGTTTTACAGTGTGTGTGTGTGTTTTACAGTGTGTGTGTGTGTTTTACAGTGTGTGATACAGTGTGTGTGTGTGTTTTACAGTGTGTGATACAGTGTGTGTTACTGTGTGTGTTACAGTGTGTGTTACAGTGTGTGTGTGTGTGTTACAGTGTGTGTTACAGTGTGTGTGTGTGTTACAGTGTGTGTTACAGTGTGTGTGTGTGTTACAGTGTGTGTGTGTTTTACAGTGTGTGTTACAGTGTGTGTTACAGTGTGTGTGTGTGTGTTACAGTGTGTGTGTGTTACAGTGTGTGTGTGTGTGTTACAGTGTGTGTGTGTGTTTTACAGTGTGTGTGTGTTTTACAGTGTGTGTGTGTGTTTTACAGTGTGTGTGTGTTTTACAGTGTGTGATACAGTGTGTGTTACAGTGTGTGTTACAGTGTGTGTTACAGTGTGTGTTACAGTGTGTGTGTGTGTTTTACAGTGTGTGTGTGTTACAGTGTGTGTTACAGTGTGTGTGTGTGTTTTACAGTGTGTGTGTGTGTTACAGTGTGTGTGTGTTTTACATTGTGTGTTACAGTGTGTGTGTGTTTTACAGTGTGTGTTACAGTGTGTGTGTGTTACAGTGTGTGTTACAGTGTGTGTGTGTGTTACAGTGTGTGTTACAGTGTGTGTTACAGTGTGTGTGTGTGTGTTACAGTGTGTGTGTGTGTGTTACAGTGTGTTTTACAGTGTGTGTGTGTGTGTTACAGTGTGTGTTACAGTGTGTTTTACAGTGTGTGTTACAGTGTGTGTGTGTGTTACAGTGTGTTACAGTGTGTTTTACAGTGTGTGTTACAGTGTGTTTTACAGTGTGTGTTACAGTGTGTTTTACAGTGTGTGTGTGTGTTACAGTGTGTGTTACAGTGTGTGTTACAGTGTGTGTGTGTGTGTGTGTGTGTTAGTGTTTTTTACAGTGTGTGTTACAGTGTGTGTGTGTGTGTTACAGTGTGTGTTACAGTGTGTTTTACAGTGTGTGTGTGTTACAGTATGTGTGTGTGTTACAGTGTGTGTGTGTGATTAAATATTAACAGGGAGAATCAAAGCTCTTCTGTTTACCTCACCGAGGCTCTAAGGCAGGATTAGACCTCATTATCACACACACACACACACACACACACACACACACACACACACATTAAATGTTTCAGGGGTGTCCTGCTGGATCCTTACCCAGAGTGCACCTGGGGGACCAATAACCAATCAACAACAAGAGTCTGAGCACGCTCCCCTGTGACCCCCCCCAGCTAAATGCCTGTTAGTCATTACACACATTCAGTCTCATTGTGTGTGTGTGCGCGTTGTTTTGTTGATAAAGAGCCGCCGGCTACAAGCTGCTCTCTGTTCACTGTGCGTGTGTGTGATAAATGAGTTGTGTGTCTTCAGCCAGAGAAGTGTTTCCTGCTGCAGACTCAAGTAACAAACAAACACAAACAGGAAACAGCTGATTTCCACAGTCAGAAACTCTGAAACAAACAACATATCTGAAGATTTCTATCTGTTCAGGGACCAGCTGAAGCTGCAGCCAGTACATGTACGACCAGTACACCGGTACACCAGTGCAGCCTTAACACTGGTTCACCAGTACAGCCAGTACACTAGTGCAGCCTTAACACTAGTTCACCAGTACACTAGTGCAGCCTTAACACTGGTTCACCAGTACACTAGTGCAGCCTTAACACTGGTTCACCAGTACAGCCACAACACTATTTCACCAGTACAGCCACAACACTATTTCACCAGTGCAGCCACAACACTATTTCACCAGTGCAGCCACAACACTATTTCACCAGTGCAGCCACAACACTATTTCACCAGTGGAGTCAGTACACCAGTGCAGCCACAACACTAGTTCACCAGTGTAGCCAGTACACCAGGTGCAGTCAGTACACCAGTGCAGCCACAACACTATTTCACCAGTGCAGTCAGTTCACCAGTACAACCATAACACTGGTTCACCGGTGCAGCCATAACACTAGTTCACCGGTGCAGCCATAACACTAGTTCACCAGTGCAGCCATAACACTAGTTCACCAGTGCAGCCATAACACTAGTTCACCAGTGCAGTCAGTACACCAGTTCACCAGTGCAGTCAGTACACCAGTGCAGCCATAACACTAGTTCACCAGTGCAGCCAGTACACCAGTACAACCATAACACTGGTTCACCGGTGCAGCCATATCACTAGTTCACCAGTGCAGCCATAACAATAGTTCACCAGTGCAGCCAGTACACCAGTGCAACCATAACACTGGTTCACCAGTGCAGCCATAACTCTAGTTCACCAGTGCAGCCAGTACACCAGGTGCAGTCAGTACACCAGTGCAGCCACAACACTATTTCACCAGTGGAGTCAGTTCACCAGTGCAGCTATAACACCAGTACAACCATAACACTGGTTCACCAGTGCCCATAACATAGTTCACCATAACACTAGTTCACCAGTGCAGCCATAACACTAGTTCACCAGAACAGTGCAGCCACAACACTATTTCACCAGTGCAGCCACAACACTATTTCACCAGTGCAGCCACAACACTATTTCACCAGTGCAGTCAGTTCACCAGTGCAGCTATAACACCAGTACAACCATAACACTGGTTCACCGGTGCAGCCACAACACTATTTCACCAGTGCAGCCACAACACTAGTTCACCAGTGCAGCCACAACACTAGTTCACCAGTGCAGCCACAACACTAGTTCACCAGTGCAGCCACAACACTAGTTCACCAGTGCAGCCAAACACTAGTTCACCAGTGCAACACAGCCACAACACTAGTTCACCAGTGCAGCCACAACACTAGTTCACCAGTGCAACCACAACACTAGTTCACCAGTGCAGCCACAACACTAGTTCACCAGTGGAGTCAGTTCACCAGTGCAGCTATAACACCAGTACAACCATAACACTGGTTCACCGGTGCAGCCATAACACTAGTTCACCAGTGCAGCCATAACACTAGTTCACCAGTGCAGCCATAACACTAGTTCACCAGTGCAGCCACAACACTAGTTCACCAGTGCAGCCACAACACTATTTCACCAGTGCAGTCAGTTCACCAGTGCAGCCACAACACTATTTCACCAGTGCAGTCAGTTCACCAGTGCAGCTATAACACCAGTACAACCATAACACTGGTTCACCGGTGCAGCCATAACACTATTTCACCAGTGCAGCCATAACACTAGTTCACCAGTGCAGCCAGTATAGTTCACCAGGACCAGTCCCAGGATCAGTACACCAGTGCAGCCACAACACTATTTCACCAGTGCAGCCACAACACTATTTCACCAGTGCAGCCAGTTCACCAGTACAACCATAACACTGGTTCACCGGTGCAGCCATAACACTAGTTCACCAGTGCAGCCATAACACTAGTTCACCAGTGCAGCCATAACACTAGTTCACCAGTGCAGCCATAACACTAGTTCACCAGTGCAGCCATAACACTAGTTCACCAGTGCAGCCAGTACACTAGTTCACCAGTGCAGCCAGTACACTAGTTCACCAGTGCAGTCAGTACACCAGTGCAGCCATAACACTAGTTCACCAGTGCAGCCAGCCAGTGCAGCTATAACACCAGTACCATAACACTGGTTCACCGGTGCAGCCATAACACTAGTTCACCAGTGCAGCCATAACAATAGTTCACCAGTGCAGCCAGTACACCAGTGCAACCATAACACTGGTTCACCAGTGCAGCCAGTACACCAGGTGCAGTCAGTACACCAGTGCAGACTATTTCACCAGTGCAGCCAAAACATTAGTTCACCAGTGCAGCCATAACACTAGTTCACCAGTGCAGTCAAAACACTAGTTCACCAGTGCAGCCATAACACTAGTTCACCAGTGCAGTCAGTACACCAGTGCAGCCATAACACTAGTTCACCAGTGCAGCCATAACACTAGTTCACCAGTGCAGCCAGTACACCAGTGCAGCCATAACAGTAGTTCACCAGTGCAGTCAGTACACCAGTTCACCAGTGCAG
>NC_060157.1:1048520-1073788 GCF_021292245.1 Micropterus dolomieu
CAGCCATAACACTAGTTCACCAGTGCAGCCATAACAATAGTTCACCAGTGCAGCCAGTACACCAGTGCAACCATAACACTGGTTCACCAGTGCAGCCATAACTCTAGTTACACCAGTGCAGCCAGTACACCAGTGCAGCCACAACACTATTTCACCAGTGCAGCCAAAACATTAGTTCACCAGTGCAGCCATAACACTAGTTCACCAGTGCAGTCAAAACACTAGTTCACCAGTGCAGCCATAACACTAGTTCACCAGTGCAGTCAGTACACCAGTGCAGCCATAACAGTAGTACACATGATCCAGATGAAGGTGTGACAGGTTGTCTTCACAATATACCCAAAATCCCCAGGAACAGAATGAGATAGCTGCAACACGCCGCTAAAAACAACTCACACAAGGAATCATGGGAGGGGGAACGAGGTGGACGCACTGTTTTTTGTACTACAGATACACATATAGAATAGAGTATGTACTGTGTGTACTTGACGTTACCTTGTTCAGTCGTCCCTCTCTGTCTCCAAGGAAGGCGATGGTGTGTCCCGCCTCTGTCGCAGTGGTGACAGAGGTCAGCTGGGTGGTGGAGGTGAATGTGGGCGTGGCCATGAGCGGCACAGCGCTGGCGATGGGGTTCGGGGTGTGTTCCCCCCCACAGGGGTACTCTGAGAGAGAGTCCTTGAACACGAATGGGGAGGGAGGGAGAGAGAGAGAGAGAGAGAGAGAGAGAGAGAGAGAGAGAGAGAGAGAGAGAGAGAGAGAGAGAGAGAGAGAGAGAGAGAGAGAGAGTTTAAGCTCCGTTAGCTTCTGTCTTTGTCTTCTGATGAGCTCAAACCATCAAAGTATTTAACACACCTGTCCACATAACATCATCATAACAACAACAACAAGGTTTCTGCTTGTTTCAAGTTGAAACAGGGACATTTCACTGCAGGGCTCCAGACAAACTTTCTGCCTTTGTTGCAGTGGTGCACCGCCACATGTATATGTATTTTGTATATTCTAACCTTCTGTAATTTCACATACACACTGATAGTTATGTAAATGATAGTAAACTGAAACACCTGCAGGGAAATGTTGGTCTCTTCTCTCCGCTGCTCAGACCTCAGGTCAGTCTGAGCAGGGCCGAGGAGAATTTTAAGTTTTTCTCCGCTGTTTTGACTGCTTTTACCAAGATTCACGGTGACGATCGTGAATAAGAGGAAATAAATACTGTACGATAAAGAGATCAGGTTGGACTGGTGTCAACTACACAATTCAGAATCCAGCGGGCGACGCCGCGGACACTACGTCTATTCTTTTATACAGTCAAAAACGCAGAAACCCGTGGAGATATTTTCTGTGAAGGCACCCGGTGAGAAACTTATCAGGACTGAAGGAAGCACAGCCTTGTAAGTGTTTGAAACAGACCAGGACACAAGTACACTGAGCGGCAAGGGCGTCACTTTGTGTTGAACAGTGGTGGGGACATTTAAGGGCTCAGATTAGAGTTGTGACAAAACATGATCAATCAATCAGTCATTTATTATTTATCCCAAATGGGCAATTTGGAGTGGCAGTGAACATATACACCGGATTCCTTACACCAATGCAAAACTGGTCGTCCTAGCTAAAAACAAAAGGCATTGACAACAATAAAATATATGTACGCCTATCACACCACTGACATTCTGCACTACAGCAATTATCCCACACTACAATATGATATTTTGCGCAACTTTTACACAAATAAGATATAACCCTGCAGATAAAATACCACAGACAGGATATAATGCATCTCAGTTCCGATACATAGCTGCTCCAATCTCTTGTTGGCGTGATCGTCGACCTCCTCCTGCTATTTGCATCTGAGGCTTGGGTGGAGACGGGATGAAGGAGTTCTTTCCTGTTTTTTCTGGCGATAGGGGCTTTTAAGCGCAGGCCAGATGGTAGTAGAGTAAACTCAGTTAAGAGGATGAGCGAATAGCCGTTGCTTTTATAAGCACACGCTTAATGTATGTATTTTACTAATTTTATATTTATCTTAAACGTGTATTTTAGTCTTTTCAATGTTTTCATGCTTTTATCTTGTATTGTTTCTGTATTATTTACACTTGTTAAAGCACTTTGTAACTTGTTTTTGAAAAGTGCTCTACAAATAAAGATTATTATTATTATTATTATTATAATGAATATATGATTCAGACTGCTAAACTGAACTCCCACTATCTTGCTGGCTGCTTTAGTGATCCTATCTTTGATACCAAGGTTACCAGACCAGCAGCTGATGGAAAATGAAATGACAGATTCAATGAAAGCTCTGACATTAGAGTCTTGTCTATCTGAAATTTAGCGAGTTTCCTTAAACAAAAAGAAGATGATGTACTTTATTTATGTAAAGGGGAACACAAAATTTAGGTGGCAGGTGACAATTCAGAATATAAAAATATACTGGAATATCATACGGTAATCAATACATTTATTTTTTTTTTACCTTAAGTAATTTTTTTGCACAATGCAAATCTGTTTTTTTTCCCTTTTTTTTTTAAAAATTGCATGTTATTTACATTTGTTGTGTAACATTTCTTGTTGCAAGCTATTTTTCAGAGCATTTTTAACAAATGCTTTCAAAAAGTGGTGGGGACACGTCGCCTACGCTGAGCAGGTCAGTTTTTTAAAAACATGCATTTCCATTCGTCTTTAAACTGATGTTTTTATTCACAAAGTCACTGCAGTTTAATCTGTGTGTGTGTGTGTGTGTGTGTGTGTGTGTGTGTTATGTGGGTCAGACCGGTCCGACCAGCTGTGTGTACCTCTGTGTGTTTGACTGACAGCTGTCTGACGATAAATCCAGCTGCTGAGGATAACGGCTCTAATCCACACACACAGAATTAAGGTCAGCAGTGAGACGGATGTGACCATCGACAGGTTCTTACCAAACCAGCTGTTAATCTGTGATGTCACGACATGTAAACTGTGACGTCGTCAGATGTCGCATTTGGCCGCTGACCGAGAGCTCACTGATCAATCAATGCGATCGACTCTCGGTGGAATCGCAGATGACGAAACATTTTATCTGGTTTATCTATAAAATCTATCAGTCCCAGGATATGTGTTAATTTAACCACATCACACAACGCCCGTCTTTGTGTTCTCTGGTATGGAGCTTGGACAGCTGACCCCGTGACCCAGTGCATGCTGGGAACAGCTCCTCATGTGTGGGCGGAGTATCCGGACACGCTGACACACTGCTGCTGGCATGTGCGTTACTAACATTTACAACTGGACAGACTTTCAATACCAGCATTTATAAATTCTTCATATCACTAAATCTAAAAACTCTGGTTTATTCACCTCTGGAGGGAAAAGACGTCCTACTTTACGTTCTGACATCATTCACCATCTGACCAGCAGGTGTCGCATGGACACGCTGCTCCTACCTCCTCCCACTAGCCGTCTACATGAGACAGGAAACTGCAAGTCTGAAGGCCAACTTATGCTTCTGCGACCAGTCTAAACCGAAGGTCATGCACGTAGCCGCCATGAGCATTTATGCTACTGCGTCGACCTCTCGTTGACTCTATCAAAGGAGCGGGGGGAGTAGTCACCGAGACGTCACCCGTTGGTCTGTGGACGTCCGTTTTGAAGCTTTGAGTGCGAAACAAAAACTCAAAAATGTATTATTTTAGTTAATTTACATAAGTTACACAAAGAGAAAGCAGCAGAGCCACAAAGACTAAAACTAATAAAAACTAAACTAAAATTTAAAACAAAAACGAAATAAAACAACCGTGGTGAATTTAAAGGGTTCATCTCTGCTGCAGGCTACATTAGCCGCTGCTAGCATAGAATACCACAATCTACCACCTCGTCAGAGGGAGAATTGCACTGTGGGTAATGTAGGCACCACATTCTGAAGAAGAATGTGCGGAGGACTCGTTTAACGAGTCATAACTCTTTGCTGTGCCAAGTCACGATCAACAAGTCATGTGATGCTTCGACCGTTCTCTTCATACGGAGTGAGAACACGTTTATGTTACATCCATAAACTGTGTTAACTGTTTTAAACCTCCAGTTTGGCATTTTGGCCGTCGCCATCTTGTTTTTTTGGAGCCAGACGTGACCATATTTGGACGAGAGGGCGGAGCTAGCTAGCTTGGTTAGCAAGGTGCATCTGTAATTTACATTAACTGTGATATTAGCTGGGATGCTAATTTAAGCTAGCGACAAAACGGCTTAAAACAAAACGTACTAACTGGAAAACGAGCAGCCGACTCCTGATGAGCTTTTTCAGCGGCGCTGGTTAAATTTACACAGAGCAGCGGATACGAGTCGCCTCTATCCTGATTGACAGGTCGTCAATCAGCTTGTAGCCCCGCCCTAAAGCCTCCCCTGCTTCCTGGTCTCTGTTCCTCTAAATGGGACCATAATTTACTAAATGAACATCATGCTGTGTTGAAGAAGACTTGAAACTAGAGACTGAGACCAGAAACTCATCAGGAAAGTGTTTACTGAGGGAATAAATCAGCTGACAAGTAGAAACATTTTCTATATTTTCTATATAGGGCTGTTATCACGATAAAAACATTTCATATGACTCGATATCGATAATTATCGCGATAAATATCAAATTATTATTTCTTTCAAGTTTAAAGTCTGATTTTTGCCCTTGAATATAAATTGAAGGGCCAGATGGTTAATTGTGAGGTTAAACTCTACTTTATGGTCAGAACGTGACAAACACTTGACGCCAAACATCAGAATACTTCAAATATCTGAGGTTGAACATTCAAAATAATTATTTTTCAAAAAATATGATTTAATATAATTTTGAAATATGATATTTTTTTGAAAAATGTGATTAGTAACTCTTCTTTCAGTACCTTTTCTTCAACCAAATAAACATCTTAATATAAAAATTAAGTGCTAATTTGTTTTACTATTTTGTTTCTGATGAATTAAATCAAATATTTACTGACGATATATTGAACATCAGGCGGCGAAGCGGGCGGCGGCGCAGGCGGCGAAGCATGGGCTGCGGCACAACCGCAACGTAGATTCAAAGCTGGTCCTAAAGCTCGACGTACAGAACCCTTACGGACCATCCGGGCTGAACCTTGCGTGCTCACCTTTGGTAATTTCAGACATTTTGATGACACGGCGTATTCGATGTAGGCCTCTTCCTGTCCGCTGCTTCCTCGTCCTCCCTCCGTGTAACACACTTCCTGTGCTTTCCTCAGCATGGCGTCCAGCTCCGCCATCCCGTAAACGCACAGCGCCGAGCGAGCGGTCGCTACAGGCGTGGATGCTTGTCCCGCTGCCATGACGACGAACAGGGCGGGTTCACCCGAGTGGTTTCCTAACCACGCCCCCTGAGCCAGGTTGTACCCGCCGTGGCACAGCAGCGGCACCTCCACGTACGAGTAGAAGCTGCGGTCGGAGGTGCAGAGCCGGGAGGCGTAGGTCCGGTACTCCTTCTTGTGCCACATGTCCCGTCGAGAGAACAGGAAGTACACGTGGTTGCCGTGGGCGATGGCCTTCACAAAGTGGTTGTTGTACTCGGAGTAACTTCCTACGACGAGCTTCCCCAGCTCCTCCTCCTGAGAGAACGCCCGGCGAGGTGGGACCACGGGAAACAGGCGCCGCGTCGTGATGGGCGGGATATCACCGGGACCTTTACTGGTGTAGCCTCGACCAACCAGCATCAAACGCAGGACGCCGCCGGCCCCCTCCTGTTTGTTCTCTGTGGTTATCACCACGGCGACGGTGGAGACTCGGGGGTCGTTGGCAGCGACGTACTGAGTGTCGACGGGGTTGGACGTCTGATAGATGAGCTGAGAGATGTTGGACAGACTCCTACAGGAGCAGAGAAGAAGAAATCATATCCAATCAGCTCACTGTCGCTTGATTTCTAAAATGACATCACCACAAACCGCGTTACCTCTTGTCACAGATCCCCTGATAGAGCGAACCGCAGACGATCAGACTCCCTGGCTCCGCCCCCTGCCCCGCCTCCACCAGCAGCAGTTTGTTGTGGTTGTGCGTGGGCGTGGCCGAGGGGCAGTCCTGGGGGACGATCGGGGGGAGGCAGTCCGGGGAGTCCAGGTGAGGGCCGGTCCTCACGTGTGACATCACCTCCAGGTCAGAGGTCAGCTGGTAGAGGTGGTCGACCCCACCCACATAGAGGCGCCCCGTCCCCGGGTCCAGCACCAGGTGAGAGAGGGGGGCGTCATGTAGCTCCACAAAGACATCAGCGGGATGGGAGGGAGGGGGGAGGAGGAGGAGGAGGAGGAACGGGAGGATGGAGGAGGCCAACATGGCAGCTCCTCTTTACCTGCCGCAGGTGAGAGAGAGAGCGAGAGAGAGACATTACAACTCAGCAGCAAACATGAAGTCACAGAGGTCACATTTATTTCTACAACGTCGGCCGACACAAACGCTTTTCAAACAGCTGCAGAGGTCCAAGAAGAGAAAGATCAAACGGGACAGGATCGGCCTTTATCGTCACAACGACCGCACATTTAACAACACAGTCACAGTGGAATCACATCAACGCTTCCATTATACCCAGCGGTTACCTGTTCGCCCACAGCAGCCATACTGCTGGATGCTGCACGACACACACATTCACATCCAGGCAAGTCACAAAGTGCAAAATCCCCTTTAACGCCGATTTCACATTTTCCACATATTAAATTCTCCTAAATGCTGCACCAACTCCTCCTCATCTCTTGCTTCCTACAAGTTTAATTGATAATGAAATTAAAGAAAACCTCTTCAGCCTGCGCCAGCGGGCG
The DNA here is from genome assembly GCF_021292245.1 of Micropterus dolomieu. NCBI lineage: Eukaryota > Metazoa > Chordata > Actinopteri > Centrarchiformes > Centrarchidae > Micropterus > Micropterus dolomieu. Next base: position 1,055,294 of record NC_060157.1, read on the forward strand.
GCAATATCTGGCCCACAGCCAGATTGCTTTGATAGAAGACAAATGGATAAATAAATTCATAGCGACTGGCGGGGCTGGGCGGTATATCGGTATAATATATAGTTCGATGCTGAGTTAATTTCTGGAAAGTCCTGCCGGCGTTTGCTCCTCTCTCCCCCTCACCGCACAGCCCCGCCCCTCCCTGTGCGTCTATATATAGTAATATATTAATATTTATCCTGATAATTATTGATGTCATATGATCGCCCAGCCATACTGTAAAATTAACTGGATTGAGGTGGGAAATCAGGAACCAGTTAAAAACCTGGCAGCAGCGTTTTCCACTTTTCCACAGACCGACGAGTTTATCTGTTTGTCAAATACCAGAGTCAAAAATCAACCCAAGGTCATCAGCTCAGATAACACAAGCTGTGTTTCCCCTTGAGGAACCTTTTCTTGTATATAAAACCAGGATCTGCTAATATCGGCTACGTGTCTGGTTTCCCGCTGGAACCGGCTCAGCTGCAGGTGTGTGAAGGTTTTTGCAGCTGATTCACGCTCAGTTTGATCCCGTTAGCTCAGACGGGCTTCAGGCCACGCTGGGACAGAGACCAGAGAAACACTTGTGACAGGAGTCCTGCAGATTTAGCAACAAAAGGAAACCAGAGACTTTCTGATGACAGGAATGCAGATTAGAGTTGTTCCTGTCTAAGGACACAGTGACTGCAGCGTGAGAGTTTATCAGACAGATGAATGTTTGTTTCATTTACAGGTCCGAGGTCATCCAGCTCAAACTCAGCACTTTTAATAAAAGACATTTTACAGGAAACGTCTCCAAATCTTTTTCATCAGATCAGCAGGATGCATCTATCGATCATTTTTTCATTCAGTAATCTCCTAATTACTGGACTTTTTCTGACAGCGACATGTCATATGTTGTTTCCAGAGTCCAAAGCGACCAACAATCCGAAACAAACAAAAGACCTCAAATCCTCACAGAGGAAACTGGGGAACGTGTTTGGTTAAGTGGAACGATGGATCCGGTCTCAGATTGCTGCAGGTGGTTTATTTGAATCAGCAGCTGAAACTGATCTGTGATCTGAGCTTTTCATTTTAAATCCTCTAAGGAGTCACCTTCGACCCACAAAGAGATCCATGTGAACGGCCAGCCGGACCGCGAGCAACTCACCTGAGCAGGTGAAGCTCGGCCCCGCAGAGCTCCTTCTGTGTCTCTTCCCCCCCTTTTTTGAAGTTATTAATAAAATATATTTTGCTGCTTCACACTTTTCATCCGACGGTCAAACTGTGGAATAACGTCGCCATGGCAACACACCCGTATCCACGGCAACGCAGAGAAAAACGGCTCAAACCTCCGGTGGTTTGGTTCCTGACTGGTTTTTAAAACTGGTCTCAAACTGGTTTCTTTCGGCTCATCTTCCAGACTCACCGGGACCCCGACATGTTCCTGCTCTCCAGAGGATCCACCACCTCACTGATCTTTCCTCTAGCGCCACCATCAGGGCAAACTTCACATGCTGCTGAGACTAATACCGTCTTGGTCCGAAATGTAAGACGAAAATACTTTGAAGATCTGGTTCTTATAAAGAAAATAATTTTAGTTGAAAAAAAATATATTAAATAAAACAAGGTAAGTTTTTATTTCATCTTTCTTCATCTTTTAAATAAAATAAAAGTTATCAATATCTTTTTAAAGGTTCAGTGTTTAAATTTTAGTGGCATCTAGTGGTGAGGGTAGCAAATTGCAACCAGTGGCTCACGGTGCAGTCAGGTGCTCCTTGAATGGTCTCATTTGAGGAGTCGTTCTTCCGACTTCAGTGTGTGTTCATGTGCTCTTAAATCAGAATGTGGAATCAACATGGACGCTGCTACAAAGATGTGTTGGATGATCAGAGCGTATAAACAACACGCAGAAATCCAGTTCACACTACGTGGACAGCAAACTAACCTTTATAACCAGATTACAAATTACATGTTCGCAAAATACGTGATCAGAATTATAAAGGCAACACTTTTGTTTTTGCCCCCACTCATGAGCTGAACTCAAAGATCTCCTTTGCCAAGATAATACATCCACCTCACATGTGAAGCATATCAAGATGCTGATCAGACAGAATGGGAATTGCACAGGTGTGTCTTAGACTGGCCACAATAAAAGGCCTTAGGCTGGCCACATTAAAAGGCCTTAGACTGGCCACAATAAAAGGCCACTCCAAAATGTGCAGTTCCATCACACAGCACAGCGTGCAGTCGGCATGCTGACTGCAGGAATGTCCACCAGAGCTGTTGCCCGTGAATTGAGTGTTCATTTCTCTAACATAAGCTGTCTCCAAAGGCGTTTCAGAGAATTTGGCAAAACATCCAACTGACCTCACAACCGCAGACCACGTGTAACCACACCAACCCAGGACCTCCACATCCAGCATCTTCACCTCCAAGATGGTCTGAGACCAGCCACCCGGACAGCTGCTGCAACAATCAGTTTGCATAACCAAAGTATTTCTGCACAAACTGTCAGGAACCGTCTCAGGGAAGCTCATCTGCATGCTCGTCGTCCTCATCGGGGTCTCGACCTGACCACAACTTCGCACAGCCATTAAAGAGGAGTGGACCAACACTCCACAATCAACAACCGGATCAACTCTGTGTGAGGCAAATGGTGGTCACACCAGATACTGACTGGTTTCTGCCCTCCCCCCCTCGGACCACCCAATACAGTGAAACTGTGCATTCTGGAGTGGCCTTTTATAGTGGCCAGCCTAAGGCCTTTTATTGTGGCCAGCCCAAGGCCTTTTATTGTGGCCAGCCCAAGGCCTTTTATTGTGGCCAGCCTACGGCCTTTTATTGTGGCCAGCCCAAGGCCTTTTATTGTGGCCAGCCTAAGGCCTTTTATTGTGGCCAGCCTAAGGCACACCTGTGAGGTGGATGGATTATCTCGGCAAAGGAGAAGTGCTCACTAACACAGATTTTGACAGATTTGACAGATTTAAGGAGGAAAAAATGATTCTGATATTCCGACACTACATGAATGCACCATCGGTTTCCGCTCACCCCTCCCTTTCCAAGCGAGCAGGAGAAGCTACGGTGGTATATTGCATTTCTGTCAATAGATCCTCCGGAATAATACACACTGAGACTTTAATTAAAAAGAGTGACATAAATTTACGTTACTCATTAACTGTGTTCCTGTTGGTTACATCGGTTGGTAATGTGCCAAAGTCAGTAAATGTTGTATATTTCCTGAACGCTTTCCTGAATAATTCAAATGACTTTCAGAGATTGTTTACTGTAACCAGCTCTCTAATAACATTTTTACCTGCAGAACAGGTTCTACTATATGATAGTATGCTGTGGAGCGAGACGTCTGCTGCCACCGTGACCCGGCCCGCGATAAGAGGCAGAAGATGGACGGAGTTTTTATGATTCCAGGAGTTTCCCATCTCTGAGTTCACCTGAGATCATCAGAGAACAACCTGCAGGACTATGTCAAGGGGAAAAGAGTCCAGGCATGCAGCTCACCCAGCTGTACGTCACTGCTGCAAAGACGGAGGACAAATCGTGATCTCACCACAGGCAGGATCATTACTCTGCCCGAGGAGCTCAGACTCACACATCTCTACCTGTTAACCTATCAATACATCGTTCTTCTTGCTTTGTGTCTCATTATGTTCCACATGCTCTGCGTCTTAGATGTCAGGTGATGTGGAGAAACAAATTAGGAACAACAGGAAGAGGCTAGAAGGATTTGTAGGACTGTGACTTCTCCGAAATACACAAAGTCAGAACAAGGAAGAAGCTCCGTTCAGTCCTCGCTGACCCTGGTCAGCTTGCTCCCATCTGGTCGCAGATAAAATCTGCTAATTTGTGTGTGCTGCTGTCAGCCTCCTGAACAGCAGCGACTCATGTTTATGTTTGGGTTTTTTATGTGTGAATGGTTTATGTGTTGGTCGTGCTGATTGTGCTGCTGGCTGTGCAACAAACTGTCTCTCGAGGATAATAAAGATTTACCTTTATATTTATTATATTTATGCGTAATGAGGGTCCAGTGATTCCCAGCAGAGCAGAGGTCTAATATTCCACAAGAAGTGGAAACACTTTGGGTTTGAGAAGTGCTGCAGAAATAAGATTTTCTTTATTAAACAACTAGTGCAGTGCAGTTTTTTGTGTGCAGGGCCGCCGCACACAAATCTGGGCCCCGTGCATAGTTATTCTCAATGGGTCCCTCCCCACATCCACGGCTATTCATTCTAGTATCTTTATGGGCTCTTCTCACATGAGGGCCCTGTATACTCCATCCCCTCCCCCACCCACCAGTCCGTTGGAGCAGTGGATAAGACACATGCCTTTGGTGTGTGAGACCTGGGTTCGATTCCCACTGTGACCCGTCCACCATTGTGTCCCTGAGCAAGACACTTAACCCCTCGTTGCTCCAGAGGCGTGCGACCTCTGACATATACAGCAGTTGTAAGTCGCTTTGGATAAAAGTGTCAGCTAAATGAATAAATGTAATGTAATGTTCACTATTGTGTCCCTGAGCGAGCTGCTCCTGAGGGGTGCGACCACGATATATATAGCCCTTGTAAGCCTCTTTGGATGAAGGCGTCAGCTAAATGACTTATTATTATTATTATTATTAGAGAGATTGATTATGGTGTTCTGCAATTAACAGCAGAGCCTCTAGAGGGCGCTGACAGCGCTGCACACTGATGGACTGGTTAAAGTTCTTTTGGGGTGCGTTCACACCGACCCTGTTCAGTCCGGTTGAACCAAACCCTGGAGCGTTGACCTACTATGTGCGGTTTGTTTGGGCAGACTCGGACTGTGGTGCGCACCAAACAACCGTGAATAGGGGGTCTCGTACCGCCGTCAAGTGAACTCTGGAGCGGTTCGTTTCTGGTGTGAACGCCAATCGCCATTGGTACACCTGTCAAATAAAACAAATACGTCATATATAATAACAATAATATTGGACTAATTATTATAATATGTAATATTTACGGTTGATGAAAGTTGGCACCTTATTATTGAACTTTTTAATGTTGCATGTAGGGATTTAGCCTAATGCACGGATTCATTCATCCAAGGAGATTAAAACAGATTCTCAAAACATAAGCTGCTGTTTTTTTGCAGTAACTTCACTTTGCCAAACACAAGCAAGTGGTGGTACGATCTGTGATCAGACGTCTGGTGCAGAGTTTCTCTCTAGAAATGTCTGCTTTATTAAATTATTTAATACTCGCTATGAGACGTTCATATGGGAGATCCTCGAAAGTGGCTGATTTTCACTGCGGACCAACTTGATGGAGCTCCAAGATGAAATTTAGAGGGTTGTCGTTTGTCTTTTTCACCGCTGATTGTATGACCAAAAATAATTTGAGGTTTTGCATTTGTGAACACAAACCAGACCGGCAGGAAAATAAAACAAAGCATCATTCTGGCGCTGGTTCGATTCAGGAACCGGACCTTTAGGTGTGAACCCGTCACTGTATGATCCAGTAATATTAAAAAACTGTTTCTCTCCGATACCAAACCCTATTCATCTCTCTCTCTCCTCTTTAACTCATGCTCGCTCTATCCTCCCTCCCGCTGTGTGTTGGTCCAGGCTGAAACCCTGAACGAACACTTGCTGTTTAACTTGCCCAGTGCATGCTGGGAAACACCCAGAGAGGCCTCAGGACACACACACACACACACACTCATGCTTCAACATTTCCATGGTAATGCTGAACATCCTCTCACACACACACACACGCACACACGCACACACAATGGCGGCCTGTCTGTCTGTATGGTAATAATTTCCTCCTTCAGCCTGATGGAGGGAGAGAGAGAGGGGGGAGGTAGAGAGAGGTTCATCTATAATTCATAGAGCTGAAGAGAGAGAGAGAGAGAGACAGAAAAAGAGAGAGAGAGGGAGAGAAAGTTGCAGGCTGTCAGGAAGTAAAATGAGAGTTAAAGTTGGAAGAAAGAAAGAGAGAGAGGTTATGAGAAGGACAGAAGAAGGACGAGAGAGAGAGAGAGCTGGAGGCGGTGGAGCGTTAAAGTCAAAAATGAGGAAAAAGACTCGAGAGAGAGAGAAAATAAATGCATGTTTCATCTGCTGAATTCAGATCAGCTGCCTGTCTGTCTGCCTCCCCGCCTGTCTTTGTACGAACGTCTCTCTCTGTTGACAGTATAAAGTGTTTTTATTTCAGACTCAAAGGATTCTGAGGATGAACGAGCCACACCCAGCCAACGCTGTGTGCGTGTGCAGCAGCTGGTGTATTCATACCAAACAGAGCAGTTGTCAGCTGAGGTCAAAGGTCAAACATCCATTGTTAGTGCAGTTCAGCCTCTGATCAGATTTTTCTCTTAAGACTTCATCATTTAAAACACTTCCTGCTGATGTAAACCCTCAAAGAAAAAGTTCTGTGTGATGCAACTAAGCCTGAAACCTGCGTTCTCTCCAGCAGCCAGCAGGGGGCGACTCCAGCGGCTGCAGAAAGAAGTCTCTGAGAAAATGTTTCTACTTGTCAGCTGATTTATTCCCTCAGTAAACTCTTTCCTGATGAGTTTCTGGTCTCAGTCGCTAGTTTCAAGTCTTCTTCAACACAGCATGATGTTCATTTAGTAAATTATGGTCCCATTTAGAGGAACAGAGACCAGGAAGCAGGGGAGGCTTTAGGGCGGGGCTACAAGCTGATTGGCGACCTGTCAATCAGGATAGAGGCGACTCGTATCTGCTGCTCTGTGTAAATTTAACCAGCGCTGCTGAAAAAGCTCATCAGGAGTCGGCTGCTCATTTTTCAGTAAGTACGTTTTGTTCTAAACCTGTTTGTCGCTAGCTAAAATTAGCATCCCAGCTAATATCACAGTTAATGTGAATTACAGATGCACCTTGCTAACCAAGCTAGCTAGCTCCACCCCCTCGTCCAAATATGGTCACGTCTGGTTCCGATAAACCAAGATGGTCATGGTCAAACTGGAGGCTTCAAAGCGGTAGTCCACAAACCTGACTGACCGGTGTGTCACCACAAACGGCGTTACACTTTACAGCACCAACACGACTCTTCAGCGAGCTATGAGGAGAGGCGAGACGCGTATACAGCGTAAGATCTTTGGAAGGAGCTAGCTCAGTAATCTCAGTATCGATGTCAGGTTGCAAAGAGACCGAAGAAGACGTTGGAGCAACAGGACGAGCGTAAATATCAGACTGGCTTTTACTCGTTGAGCTAAAAGAGCTGAAAGGCTGCAGGACAGACGGCGAGCTGGCCTTCTTCCTGTTGGACTGGTCGGTGATAACTTATTAGCTGCTTGCTGTGTCTTGACGTTTGGCTGTTAGCAAAGATGTAAAGTAATGTCGTCATAAGGAATGCACGTGTACAGCCGTGCTTATTTACCACAGCTGTGAGACATAAAAACACACTTTACATAACGTTGCTTTATCTTCTCTCCCGAATCAGCGCTCCAGGTGTATTAACCTGCACGTAACCATGGTAACACCACTGAAGCGGCAGGTGTGTCTTCAGCGGCGAAACATTCAGCAGTTTACTTTGTTAAACGCAGCAGTTTGTATCTCACTCCTCTTTTCTCTCCCCCCTCCCCCCCGTATGTAAATGAGGGACAGGCTGCTTTCAGCACGCCGAGGTGATGATTACAGGCTGCCTTACCTCGGGCTCTCACACACACACACAGTAACACACACACTGCAACACACACATTAACACACACACTGCAACACACACATTAACACACACACTGCAACACACACATTAACACACACTCTAAAGCACACACACACAGTAAAACACACGCACACACTCTAACACACACACTGCAACACACACACTCTAACACACACTCTAACACACACTCTAACACACACTCTAACACACACACTAACACACACACACACACACACACTAACACACACACACACACTAACACACACACACACACACACACACAGTAACACACACTCACACACACACTGCAACACAGTAACACACACACACACAGCAACACACACACACACAGCAACACAGTAACACACACACACACACACACACACTGCAACACAGTAACACACACACACACACAGCAACACAGTAACACACACACACACACACACACACACACACACACACACTCTAACACACACACACAGTAACACACACACACAGTAACACACACACACAGTAACACACACACACAGTAACACACACACACAGTAACACACACACACAGTAACACACACACACAGTAACACACACACCTCCACCCCCATATTATCTCTGTGGTTTGCTGCTGACTCTCACACTCGCTCTTCAAAGAGATGACAGAATCCGACACACACACACACACACATATACAGCTGTGTGTGTTACGGTGTGTGTGTGCGTAGTTAAATTTCTTCTCTTTGTTCATTTCCTCTTCTTCGCTCTCTGGGACTCTCCCTCAGTTTGTCCTACTTTCGGCTGCGGAGCCTCCGAGCAGCAGCAGACTGACCTGAACACAGCAGGTGTGGCGGTTTTTATGGCTGCAGCGAGCGGCTACGTTCATTTTTCATCTGTCGCTCGTCTTCTCCGTTCTCACGCCTGTCTGAATCACACCTGGATTACATTTGTCACCCTCATAAAATGATGATTATCAATAGCGAGAAATCCTGTTCATTGCTGTGTAAATTGCGAGTTTATACTTCTGCCTCAAGTCTACGCCGCAGCCGTCATAGCTTTTACACTTGGTGAGTCGCTCTGCAGTTACAGCGCGAAAACGCTAGTTGGTGGTGGGGTTTGTATGCAACTGGTAAGTTTATTTTTGGATAACCTCTTGAGATGAACAATCTCGTTTTCAAGGGGGTCCAACACAAAACACAAAAGTGGTTATACAATCAAAGAAGCACAATCACAAGAGACAAACAGGAGACGTACATTAATAGAAAAAGAAAGAGGCTCTCAACCCTCCCGCACAACATTCCCACAAACCTGCGTCACCCACAGAAATACATAGAGCTTTATATTAAAAGGCGTTTCTGACGATTTCTTTCTTTGTCTTGGGGACAAGAAAGAAAGGTTGCTGAGTGTGTCTAAGGGAGTATGATGAGGTGCATGCTTGTTTTCGGTAAGAGGGAATTGAATTATTCAAATTTAAGGTACCGCTGAGACTCTCAAAACAGCATACCATGATTTCTTCTTATTCAGTAATAGTTTATAGAGAAAAACCCACTTCTGAATGGAGGCGAAGTCAAGTTGTAGAGATCCTTCAATAGTATATTTGTTGAAATTAGATGTGTTAATCACAGTGTCGTCAGCATACAAATGTAGTTTACAGTAAGAGCTGACTTTGGGAAGGTCGTTAATAAAAATTGAGAAAAGAAGTGGTGTTACGGATGTTCCTTGTGGAACCCCCCTCTCAACAATCATGTTCCACTCTTCCAAACAAGCCGGAAATGTGTAGCAGGAAATTCCAGCCAATCACAGTTCTTGTGGTTAAGTTAGATTTTTGGGGAGGTGTGCCATAACAAGACAAATGGGGAGCAATAATAACTGATGCACTGATCCAGCTGTTCCTACCAGCAGCTGATGTTTCAAGATAAAATATCTCTAAAAACAGATTAACTTGCTTTTGAAACTCTCTCTCATAAGTAGCCAGACCGAGCCCCAACAGGGCCAAGTAGGAGGGAGTGTTTTACCAAGATTGCAGCGCAAACAATCTGGATTCACAGTGATGATCGTGATTAAGAGGATATAAATATTGTACGAGGTTTGACTGGTGTGAGAGGTGGGAAATCAAAAAAAGCAAAACAATGGAAAGCAAAAAGCCTGATTATATGTAACCCGTTAGAGTAAAAGGTGAACAAAAAGATTTGCCGGGTAAATTAACTTGTTTTTATTTTTTATTTGACACATTTAAATACGTTTTAAAAGTCGTTTCCTATATTTCCATGTCGCTTTTATGTAAAGCACTTTGAATCGCCCTGTTGCTGAAATGTGCTGTACAAATAAACTTGCCTTGGAGGTCTCAGGAATACCGGACTGTGGTACCGGACTGCGGTACCAAGGCTGACCTTAGCTGAGTAGTACACTCAGTACTTCCACCTGTCTGTTTGTTTGTTTCTTCTTTGTTTCCTCTCCCTCTTCTTTCTTACTTTTCCTTCTTTGTCTTTTTTTCTGGTTCAGGGTAATTCTGTCGTCTGTTCTGCTTTATTATTATTCACACACACACACGTGCACACACATAAACACACACTCCCCTGGTGAGCTCATGAATATTTTCCGGCGCTCTGAGAGGCGAGGACGGTTTGATATCATCGAGGGTGTGTGACAACCGTAACACACACTATCACACATGCGCGCACACACACACACACACACACACACACACACTTTGAATCCTGCTGGGATTTAAAGTGTGTGTGTTATGAATGTTGTCAGCGGTTGTCACAAAATAGAAAAGTCATTTCCCAAAGACCGTTTTTGGTGTGTGTGTCACAGAGCTGACTGTACACACAAACACACACACACACACACACCGTCATCATCATCATTGGCGTCCCCACAGGAAGTCAATTTGTCACCATGGTGACGCACCTCGTTGCTGCAGGGACAAAACGAGCTGTATGAACACAAACACGCCGTCCCCCGATACCAGCAGTGGTTACAGTGGAGAGGGAGGGGCTTGGCAGCAGGAGGAGGTTTTCGTTTTGTTTTGTTTTTTTGTGAAATGTGGGCGGAGTCTGAGGAGGACGCCGAGGTGCAGGTGTTCCGGACGCTGAAGTGGACTCGTGCTGCATTAACATCGCTTCGTTCAGACCGAAGCTACGATCGGGAACGAGCTCTCAACAAACTGACCGTGAAACTTTCCTGGTTCATTAATCCCACTAAGCATGTCAGGTCCAAAATTATTGTTTTATTTTGTTGACACATTAGACTCAAATGTTTCTACAGAGGGAATTTTAGATCTTTCCTTTTATTATTTCATAAATGAAAAAATACTGTCATCAGGCATTAAAAAATTTTTTTGGGGGATAAAATGTTCTATAATTTAGGCTGTGAATGATCTGTAAAAACCTTCAGAATATCGTCAGGAAGACAACTGGAGAGTTTAGTTTCTCTAAGAGCTGCTGAAGGGGAGATTTCAGGCTTTGAATGGGGAAAAACGGCCTTTAAAGACATTTTGATTTACAGAGCCAAATCAAATCCTTAAAAAACAACACATGACAAAACTGATAACTGAGTAACAGAGCCGCCCGCAGAAAGCTGAACCAGGAAGTATCAAAGTGACGCATCGAAACCAATCACATCAGAAATTGACACTAGCCAATCAGATTTCATGTTTATAAATCCACCTCTGTACTTTCACCACTCTTTGCTTCTGCAAAGGAAACAACCATATTTGGATCAGACAGCGAGAACGAGCTTTCCAACGGTACCGGCAGGACGCGAAGCATTAACTTTTAGTAGAAATCTACAGACGCACAGAGACAAACTGAAGTAAAATAAACTACTAAATCTGTATTTTGGATGTTTTCTTTCCTCTAGTCTGAAAGAAAATATGTTAAGGAAGAAAAATTGCCTAAAATCTAACACTTTGTGTTTTTGGCTGCCGTGTGTCGCCGTAAATCAGGACGGTAGGTTTCTTGAAAACTGTGTACTATTGTAGTTTATCCAATATTTTAGCACCTTTCCCATAAACATTTTCGGGCTGCTGCTGCTTTCACTCAACATTGGCAGAACAGGAAGAACAGGGAAAAACACCCCCTTTTCCAGCTCAGGAGTGTTCACGTCACAGAGCATCACAACAACAACAGAAACCAACTGACTCACTGAGAGCACAGATCTCACTGTCAGATACAAAGTAGAGTCAGTCTCATGAAGCTGCAGCTCTATTTTACCTTCCCTCTGCTCCGGCTGGACGTCGCGACGTAGCTGCTGTCCGAAGTTCATTTCCTGTTGCTCGAGCACAGAACAGCTTTGTTGCAGTCTTTTTTTCCCCTGTTGAAACTGTTTAATAGACCGATCATTGTGTTCCTGTCTCAGCTGGGGAAGTGATCCTCAGCCCTCTAGTGCAGTGACTCTCAAAGTGGGCTCCGGGGACCCCCAGGGGTCGTCGAAGGGGGTCCAGAGGGTCCCCAGCAAAAAGGGGAATCATTTATTTTCACTATAATTCCAGGAAAAAAATCAAATGGGGGTCCCTGGACTACTTTGTGTCATTTCAGGGGTCCTTGACGTGAAAAAGTTTGAGAGCCGCTGCTCGAGTGGAGCCGACGACGGTAAACAACTCTGTAAAATAAAATCCCTGCAGCTCAGCGGGCGCCACTGGGCTGCAACGCCAGCTCCCATATTCACAGTGAACATCAGCCTTTCGGTGTCGATGCGTGAACATAAGGAAGAGGTCACTTCACAGGGAGAGTGGACAGGAGGGCTGATTACACACACGTGGACACACAGACGTGTCCTTTAAGCAGTGGAAAAGGACACGCTGGATGCAGCGTTTGAGCGCTAAGCCTAAAATAACCCTGCTGTCTGTGTTAAACTGCAGGACTTTTCTTTGTCCTCAGCAGATTTCTTTGTCTCAGTCTGAACTATTTCCTGCAGCAGGACTCAGTTTGATTCTGGGCCGTTGTGTTCTGATCCGATCCGAGCTGAATGAAGCTAATTCCTCTTTTCTCCTCAGACTGAGGGGGAGCGTCCATCGAGTTTTAAACAGCGACTCTGCGCCGTCACATAATCATCAGTTAATGCCGGTTTGTTGTATTGATGACGAGGCTGCGGAGCTGCTATTCCCGTCCCTCTGCCTCTAATCTGGATTAAAACCTGTTTGTATTGACAGCAGATGTAAACACACGCAGCGTTCTGTGTTTGACAAGAAGATCAGATCAGAATAAGAAGAATTAGAGATTTTTCTCAGTTTAATCCAGAACAGAAGATCAGAATAATAAGTGAATAACAGCAGATCACAGAGCAGATTAACAGCAGACGCTCAGTCCTCCCCGCAGGAGGGAAACAACATCTTCACGGTCTAAAAATATCTGAAACTCGGAGGAATTAGACGATGATTACATTTGGACTGAGGTGCAGTTCTATATCCCACATCACTGACCACCAACATTTAATCAGTCCTGTTGTTCTCAGTGAGGAGGACTGGCTGAAGGACGGACCAACCTTTTCCACTACAGAGAACTTAAATGACCTGTAACCTGGAGCTTCTCATAGCCTGCACCTGTAAGAGCCTGTAAGTCTGGGTTCCCACTGGGTTTTACCCACACAGGACCGGATTTACTAACATCCTGAGTAAAGAGCACTAAATTGCGTGTGCATTCTAAAATATTGCACGTGCAATTTTAGCACCTTTTATGGGTGATTTACTAAGAATTATTGCATAGATGACAACAGGAGCAAACACAACTGTGGCGGCAGTATTTAAATGAGGGTTTCCGCCATGGAGAGTCGGGAGGGAAAGCAGCCACTGCGTAAAAACCTGTTGTTTCATTCAGTGGAAATCGTCTGTACCTGCCCATCCTGCCTGAGATGGCACTAAGTACTTGGACAGCACACCTGAAAAACTGCTTTGGGAAACCCCAGCAGAAACAGATACAGTACGCCAGGAAATGTCAGCAGATCGTGCTTCATCCAGCCAGAGGTAACGACCACCGACCGTCCGCTCCGCGATCTCCTGTCCCTGGACGCCCCAACGCCCCATTCCCTCTCCAATACCTACAACGGGTTGTGTCGCTGTTATGACCAACGCGCTGTGAACAGCTGGTGATCGTTCCCTCTGGCTGGATGAATTTCACACCTGATCCATGCACTTCAGCAGCTGGGGGCTCCCCGCAGCCCCACGCAACTTTCTAAATTCTTCCATCTCACGGAGAAAAGAAGTCAGGTCGAAACCAAATTTGCTTTAGTGGCATGAATGTTAAAACAACAGTTTGGCCAAAGCTAAAGGAAAATACAAAAAAACTATTCTATTCATAAAGTTCATCTAATATTGTTCATTTCTCTACGTCTTCTTTCATTACGGCTGTGTCTCCTTCTCGCATCGATAACAGCAGCCATCTCTGCAACACTTGGTTTGCACCTTCCTTTCAAACGTATTAAATACAGATGCTGTTGCACTCACATGAAAATGCTTTTAGGCTTGTTAGATTACACTGCGTGTAGTAAATAAATGTGTTTGCAGGTTACCCTCCCATTACTTTGCACAATAAAACTGAAGCGCCCCAAACTGCATATTCATTAAGGCAAAAGTAATAAATGAACAACAGCTGCTATCTTTTGAAAGAGGTCACTCTGCGTGCACACCGTTAGTAGATCAGCTTACGTGTTCATTTGCTGGTGATATCGAGTTTGCACACGTTTTTACTCACGCAGACCTTTAGGAAATCTGGCCCTTTGTGTTGAAAAGTGGTGGCAACCTAAGGGCTCAGATTAGGGGTATGTCGCAGGATTGCCTACTGCGATTTTTAAATTGCTGGAGGTGCAATATTTGTTTAAGGCAAAATGTTTTAAATGAAATACCGTCGCGCTGCAGAGATGTCCTGGCCTACGCATCATATTCTGCAGACTTAAGAAAACATCTTAGTTTGGTACAGATCAAAAAATAATCATTTATATATGTTTTTCAATGAAAATAGAGTATTTAGGTGAAATTGATCAACTCACATCACAATTGCAATGTAAGTCAAAATATTCACAATTAGATTTAGTTTTCAAAATCGTTCAGCCCTAGAGACGATGAACAATACTGGGGTCCCGAGAACAAGACGAGAAGATTTTAACAGCATTTTGAAGAATAGACAGCGCTGAAATAAATAAGTGGAGGTCTGGGTGTCCTCCCCCAGAAGATTGAGACTTAAACACTTCCTTCATTCTGGAGACATTTTCTGCACAAATTTATGGTAGAAACGTCTATTTATATAAAGGGAATCACTAAATTCAGGTGGCAGGTGACAATTCAATTATATTAATATAAATATATAAAGATGGAATGGAATATAATGTAGTAATCGGTAGCTTGTCTTTTTAGCTGAAGTTACATGTTTGGATGGTGCAGATTTGTTTCTTCTATATTTAAATTGCATTGCATGTTTTATGATGTGCAAATAAACCTCTCAAAGCATTTTTATTTGTTATTTAAAGTGGTCATATGGTCAGAACAGGTTTACATTTTATTTTCAAAAAACACAACACATTGCTGCAGCTCCTCTTTTCACCCTGTGTGTTCAACGTTCCGTTTTAGCTACCGAGTGATGCATCTTACCTCTACAAGACCTTTGTTGGGAGTTGCACATACGCAGCTCAATGTGTTTTTCCACCGGTGTTTTTGATGGCGTGTCCGACTAGCCGCTTGGCGAGCATAATGACGCGTATTTCGGTATAAAGTGGAAGAAGGGCTGGACTGCAAATGAGCTGTTTTCAGTTCAGAGCAGAGCTTTCTGTGGGAGATGGGAACTCCCTTTGGGCTTTATCACTTTGCAAACCTGTTACAGCACAAAAAAGAGTTATAACTCAATAAAGGAGAGGGGAAAAGCCAAAAAGCAGAATACCACCTCTTTAAGATTTCTTGTTGGAAGATATTTTTCAAAACATTTCTAACAAATGCTTTCAAAAACTGAAGGGGACACGTCAATGAAAAGCAACGTTACAGTCATTCTGGAAGGAAATGAAAAACAACCTATTTTGTTATTTACTTTGGAGAACTTGTTTCCAGAATACCAAAAATGTTGTGGCAGATGTCTCTTTCTCTGAATATCCACCTTATCAGCCAAGATGGCGGCCCGTTGGCTGCAGCGATGGCAGCGTCATGTTTCTCACGACGACTGTGGGCTCTGGCATGTTCACGCACAGGCTGCAAGCATTTGCTCGAGTTTGTTTTGAAGAGTGCAAAATGAGAGAGAGGAAATGATCTCATGTTGCTGATCACAGTGTGTGAGTTTTATTTTGTATTCAAACTGGAGTTTCAGTTGTGAAGATACTTATTGCACGAGAACAGACTGATTATATATTATTAACTTCAGGTTGAACATCACCTATGGTTACTGAAGCTCTGACAGGAATCAGAGGGTAACTGGGTAACAAGCATCGTGTTCAAAGTAATTCAGTGTTTACACTCAGGTATGGGCAGTATTTATGATACATGTATTTAAAATATGTATTAAAAATACAAGATTTTGTCATTTGTATTTGATGGGGTTGATGAAAATGACTTCATATTTTGTTTGAATACTTTGTTGTGTTTTGTCTTTTGTAGTTTAAAAATACTGTAAAACAGTTTGTGAGATGGCGTGGTGACGTCATAAATACGCTGCCTCTGATTGGTGCCTGTAATTTGTCCAGACTTGTTGAGATTAGAACAGAAAACTGATCCAGACCTGAAGAGGGAAATTAAAATGTAGGTTCTCTTTCCATCCATTTTTAACATAAATTGCAAAAAAAATGTTGGATCATTTTAGGAGCCTCGGCTAAATCGCTCGCCAGTTGATGTCATGTTCTGACTGTCTGACCCGAGCAGCAGCCCTCACAGTTGATGTTAGTTTCCTACTTTCAGCCTGTGTTAACTTTTTGTTGGCTGTGCACGAAAAAATATATAAAGCCTTTTAGAGTTGTTGTACTTTATAAAGACAGGAGACGGTGTAACTTGTCAACGTTGTGCTGCAGCACCAGTAAACAGCAGGTTGTCGACCCGTTCACCACTCGTGTCTGTAGTAGCTCATGATGCAAAGTAGGCCCAAACACACAGTAACTAAATTAAGATAATATTGTGAGTCATTAGCAAACTGTTGGTTAAACATTAAAGCTTCATCTGGCTGATCACAGGGAGATGTGAATATTTGATCTGTTAACTGGCTGCATGTGTCAGATTTATCAAGTGTCTCATTAAGCAGAGAAAAGCTGCTGCTCTCAAACATTGCCAGTGTTCTGCTGAGAGGGTCGGTCAAACAGGCTGATAGACCGAAGGGTTGTGAAGTGATCTCACGCTATCTTGAAAAAATATTTTTAGTAATTTTCATCTACAAAAGTACAGTATTTTATTGTGATACTTGGAGTGGCCGCTGCATTGTGATAAACTTAAATTAGGGTATTTGGTAACGTATTTAACTTTGCCCATCCCTGCACTCACTTATGTGTAAATTCAACAATTCATGATTCAATACCTCCGTCCTGCTGGGCGCTGCTGTTTTATCATTATTGTTTACGTTGCTTTTAGGCCACGTGTCCGAATGTAACCATCGTGTGATTATCTATGTGTTGACAGAAAGGCGTGGGGCATCCATCAAAACGAATGTGGCACTGACTCAGTTCAGGAGAGTTCGACAGAACATCAAAGACTTTCATAGATTATATTGGTCAGGAGGTCTGTGACCGCCCTCTGGCTCTCCACAGATTTGCGTCTCCTTTCTAATCCTCGAAGGCAGAGATTCAAGTGCAGCTAAGTCTACCTATCCAGAATGCATTTGTTCCCTCTATCTACTTTATAACTACTGTTTGAAAGGTGCTCTATAAATAAATGTAATTACAAATAGTGAACAAGACAATGTCTCTATAATAAAGCCCCTACTGTATTACAGTTTCTCTACTGTATTTTCCTGCAGGGGGGCTCTGCAGCTGCAGCAGGCTGATCTGAACCAAACCTCCACAAACTGAATACTGATCACTGCAAACATTAAACATTAATAACTACAAGACTTTGATACTCAAACACTACAGCACACACAGAGAGTGATGGAATTAGCATTAATATCATTAACGCCCATCACCTCTCTCTGCTTGTTCACACATTTCCCCTTACGCACACACATCTGTCGGACCCTGTGTGTTTCTGTGTGTGTATGAATTTATTACCACTGCAGCCGCCTCTTCAATTAGCAGAGTGTGTAAGTGGTTTTGATCACTAGGATATCACATGACGATGGTTTCCCTCCACCTTCACTCAGACGTTCCTCACATCAACACCCACAGGCAGTAAACACACCTCCCTGCATTAAACACACCTCCCTGCTGTAAACACACCTCCCTGCTGTAAACACACCTCCCTGCTGTAAACACACCTCCCTGCTGTAAACACACCTCCCTGCATTAAACACACCTCCCTGCAGTAAACACACCTCCCTGCATTAAACACACCTCCCTGCAGTAAACACACCTCCCTGCAGTAAACACACCTCCCTGCATTAAACACACCTCCCTGCATTAAACACACCTCACTGCATTAAACACACCTCACTGCTGTAAACACACCTCACTGCATTAAACACACCTCCCTGCTGTAAACACACCTCCCTGCTGTAAACACACCTCCCTGCTGTAAACACACCTCCCTGCTGTAAACACACCTCCCTGCTGTAAACACACCTCCCTGCTGTAAACACACCTCACTGCATTAAACACACCTCACTGCATTAAACACACCTCACTGCATTAAACACACCTCCCTGCAGTAAACACACCTCCCTGCAGTAAACACACCTCACTGCAGTAAACACACCTCACTGCATTAAACACACCTCACTGTAGTAAA
>NC_060157.1:1073888-1074244 GCF_021292245.1 Micropterus dolomieu
CTCACTGCATTAAACACACCTCACTGCATTAAACACACCTCCCTGCAGTAAACACACCTCCCTGCAGTAAACACACCTCCCTGCAGTAAACACACCTCACTGCATTAAACACACCTCACTGCATTAAACACACCTCACTGCAGTAAACACACCTCCCTGCAGTAAACACACCTCACTGCAGTAAACACACCTCACTGCAGTAAACACACCTCACTGCATTAAACACACCTCACTGTAGTAAACACACCTCACTGCATTAAACACACCTCCCTGCAGTAAACACACCTCACTGCAGTAAACACACCTCACTGCATTAAACACACCTCCCTGCATTAAACACACCTCCCTGCATTAAA
>NC_060157.1:1074264-1086193 GCF_021292245.1 Micropterus dolomieu
CTCACTGCATTAAACACACCTCCCTGCAGTAAACACACCTCACTGCAGTAAACACACCTCACTGCATTAAACACACCTCACTGCAGTAAACACACCTCACTGCATTAAACACACCTCACTGCAGTAAACACACCTCCCTGCATTAAACACACCTCCCTGCATTAAACACACCTCCCTGCATTAAACACACCTCACTGCATTAAACACACCTCACTGCATTAAACACACCTCCCTGCATTAAACACACCTCTCACCCTAAGCAGGATTTGGTCATTTGGATAAAATCCTCTATCACAGTATACATGATTCTGTACCATGATACCTCTATGTGTCATAATAAGGTAAAATAACTGTAGAGATAAAATCAAGTCAGTCCTGTAGGTTTAAATATGCATGTGGGAAAATATTGCTTTGTTGCTTCAGCCTGGTGAGGTGGATCAGATTCAGGATCTGATTCTTGTCTCACACTTTATATCATCATATCAGCCAATACAACGAGCCAGCATCACATCGGACCATCCTCCTCTCACTGCTGGAGGGGGTCCACAGGGACCAGCCCCTTGTTCAGGTCAAAGTCTGGCCCCCAGGCTATGAACCCTTCCCCCCCAAACCTGATCCCAGCTGAGGACCAGTTGTTTGGTTTGGGACAACAACTGGACAAAGACCATCAACACTGTACGATTCTGCAAAATATATTTAAAGCCAACATTTTCTTCCTGAATGGTTTATTTCTGATCTGCTGATCCATTCTGCAGGTGTTGCTAATTTGCACATACAGATTCCTTCGGTGCTCATGCACAGGTTGCAGGTGTGGTTTTTCTTTTTATGAATGAAATGTGACAAAATGATGTTCTCTCTAATTTGGTCTGACCAGAGACCAGATGACCCTGAGAGACCCACCTGGAGCTACACGATCGTATCATCATATCATCTATTCAAGACTCATAACTACTGCTGGGGGGGGGGGGGGGGGGGATAAAACACCCCTGAGCTGCTGCACTGAGGCCCTCCATTAAATCACGTTTGGAACTGATTCAGTTGTCATGACAACGAACACAAAGACAAGTCAAAGACAACAGCTGGACTGAGAAGTCGGAAGTCGACCTCTAAACGCCGTCGCTGACACGAGATGTGTGAAGACTGAAACACAACAGGGATTTTAAACATCTTCATACAGAAAATACTGAGGATTAAACACAAGAAGAAGAAGAAGAAGAAGAAGAAGGGGCAGTTTTTAATTTTTCTGCATCTGGGTGGAGACGGTTTGTCGAGGAGAAAGAAGAGGCGGCGCAGCTCTATTAAAACAAATACAGCTTCCTGTCTCTGTCCTCTCTGGTCCTTTCAGCAGTTTAACAGGCGTGAACGAGCTTCACAATGTGTTTATGAGAGCAGAATTATTACACGATTAAAAGAAGGCTTTGAAGAGGAGAGGAGGAGGAGGGTGGGGTGGGGGGGGCAATAAACCACAGAAATACTGTAATAACAGAGAGAGAGAGGAGGGAGGGTGAAGTTTAATCAGCCACAGAGAGAAAGAGAGGGAGGAGACGCTTTTATTCAACTATAACAATCTGTTTCATTCACTGGCGATAAAAAGCAACAAAACAGGACTGAGCTGAACACAAACCTCCGCCCAAACCACGGCTGGAAGAAGTACTTCAGCAGTGTAGAAATACTCTGTTACAAGTACAACTCCTGCATTCAAAAGTATTATCAGCTACGTACAGAGAAAACCTGCTGAGCAGACGCTAGAAAAGCAAACTGGAGGCTTGATTCTTGCACCATCTGTCTGTATTCACCTCTGTAGTCCAGTTCTCGTTACCACGGACTCTTTTCACCTGCTGACCTGTAATCAGCCAAACAGAAAGTTCTGCTCCATGAAATCACTCTCCGTCATCAATTCCTCAAAACACACATTTGTACTCGTAGCAGCATGCCGACGCACGACCGACCACCGACTGTTGAGCTGAGCATTCGCTGGGCGGTTTGAGCCCGTTTCTGAGCGGCGCGACTCATTTTAGAGTCGGAGGGAACGAGGACCAATCCAACTGCTCCTCCAGAACGGCTGTCAGACTATAGGATTCATTTCTTACATGTCAGAAATTGTGGTCATCCCTCGTCAGACAAGTTGAAGAAGAACCACGATCAGTCCTCTATGTTTGTAGACGTTTCGGCACAGATAATCAAGGCAGCACGTTTCTGCCAGTAGTATGTAGCTGCGGTACCCGAGGCTGCATTTTCAGAACCGCAATCCAAGGACCGGAAATGCATTTGTAGGACCCTTATTTTCCTCGACACTGCCAGCTAGTTAGCAAGCAAGCTAGCTAACTAGCTAATTATGTTACTCTTGACAGCCCATTAGCCTAACCATCACAGGGTGTGTGCCCAAACCTAATTATTGATTATGTGCATGTCACCGGGTTAACCTCCTTTGTGTCGCTGTGCATTACCACCACCAACCCACTAGATGGCGTTGTTGCAAAAGAACTGCGGTCCTAGAACAGCGGGGGTTCTGAAAATGCAGCCTCCGGTACTGCAGCTATATCAGATTGGTTTCTGCCTTGTTAGCATTAATGTTAGCAAACAAATTTCTACCTGCCTCTGAGCTTTCAAACAAATCTTTATTGACAACTGGCCGACAGCCGGAACAATGCACAGGGACCGCTAGTTTTATGCACGAACAGTGTGAGCACGTAGATCCTGAGCTTTGGCTTCACTCGCACATTCAACAAGGTTTCTAAAATCATACAGGGCTTTAAAGACTGCGGCTGGCCGCACACTAGAGGATTACTGATCTGATTTTAGGTCCGATTCGCCCTCCCGACAATCGTGGGGGTGTTCGCGAACAGATTATCGGCCCGAATGATCCTGCAGTGTCAGAGGGTTTTCAGACAGAATCTGAAGGTGACTTGGATCTGGATCCAACATGTTTGATATTTTTGGAGTCTAAATCAGGAAGCCTCTGAGCCAATGAGAGCGAGCTGAGCGGGAAGCGTCCCCGGTGTGTTCTGATGGCACGTTTTTAAAATCAGTAAAGATCTGAACATCCTGTAGCGAGCAGCAGGCGTTAGCGGGCCGCCTCCTGGAGTCGCTCCCTGCTTCCCGGCTAAAAGTCCACTTTTAAAATTTCACGCGTTTCGGAATAAATTATGTTTTTCCATCCGATGCCAGTGTTAGAAATCGTTGGATTGATAGTTTGCTGATGAATAATAAGCCAGCAGATGATGCTGTGTGGGCGTCAGGTTAGAGAAGCGGGTCGCTGGTTTGACTCCCTGATTGTCACCCTGAACAGCTGACGGATGCAGCAGCGAAGATGCAGAGAACAAAGAGACGAGCTTCACCTCTGAGATCATCCGACCACATGAGGTTTCAGTCTTGCTCAACAGGACGCATTAAATGACACATCTCTTCAACATCACACCTTCAGAGCGTTTCCTGACAGCGGCTTCCGCACCGATCGGCCTGGCTGGACCCGACTAACTGGTTCTGACAGATCCGGTCTGAACACACTGGATCTGAATCTTCCAGTTAACATCCGCCAGTCTGACTCTGCTGAGGCCTTTCAAGCTCAGTTTCTTCCTTTAATTAATCCGTCCGTACTTCAGGGCTCGCACCGTTCCCACTTTATTCCAGCGGGTCGTCTCAGTGACTCTGTTAAGATTAGAATTTAAAGTCCACGTTTGTTTCAACAGCGTCTGACAATAACGGCTAATCTGCAGATTATTTTCTCCATTAATCAGCTCAATAAAATGTCCCGGTGGCCGAGCGTTTTTTATCACACACACGAAATGACACAAAGTCCCAACCGTCACTGATCTAATAAAGACAGAACTACTAATTAATAAATCAAATAAAATAAAGGTAAACTTGGCGAGACACCAGTCGCAGCTTTACTCAAACGTCAGAATGAAACTTTACAAGCTTTTTTTGATTTACAACTTTTTATGTTTTAATATGCAAATTAGGTATTTCCTCATTAAATATGCACTGATTTGCATATCACACCAATCCATTTTGCAGCACAGTGATAAGAGTCAGGTGGATGTTTTTGGATTTATAGGCATTTACTGAACTATTGTTTTTTCATGATTTAATCAAAATATACCTCTCGTGTGTGTGACAGGCCCTTTCCCCACATAGCTACAGATAAAATACCACACACAATGAGAATGGTAAAAGATATTTAAAGACAAGCTGTGTAACCGTCTCACTGGAAGAGAGTGTAAAGTTCTGATGATCTAACGGCGAGGGAAGGGCGAGGAAAATGACTTGGCGTACAGGAAACATGTAATTTTGTTAAAGATTAGCAAATGCACAGCATAAACACACGTCACCAGCCAACTCTGTGTTTAAGAAAACAAACTTTCAAATGATTTGAGTCAATACGGAGAGTTTTAAAAAGACCGGTTGAACTTTTACATGTAAAAAAAACTAACAAAAGATGAAATTTACTCGATCTGCAGTGAACTGACTCGGGATAAAATAGAGAAATAACAATTATTACTCCAGATTGTTTTCTACATTTTATAAAAGTGGTGATATTAGTTGAAAATAATTTGAAATCTCTTGAAAATTGGCAGACTGAAGCAGAGCCATCCTCATTCTGGACTGCGGTACCTCATGTGCAGTTGATCATGTCCATTTTCTGTCACTTCACAAACAACATTTCAAATGCAAAACATATGCTGAGCCAATAAATGATGAAACAGCAATCTGTTTGATAAAGTTAAGGCATCAGTGATAACCAACCGATTTCTTTATTCTATGAAGCAGAAAGATTTTTATCAGGAGACATTTTAGGTTTGCAGCGTTTCTTTTCTTTCTTGTGTTCCTATCTTACCTCACACTGAAGACGCTACTGAGACTTTACAGATGTCTGTTTGGTGCAGGATCTGCACAATCTGATGATCTCAAACACACTCCATGTTTCAGAGTGAGAAAAGCAGCAGCGAGACGTTTCTGTGCTGCAGGAAACTGAAGCGTCTCTTTCCTCTGTGAGGGAACTTAGTCACAGAGAGAGAGAGAGACAGTCAGAGTCTATGTCTCTCTACCGCTGATCTGATTCCTGCTCCACTAATTAAATCACAGCACAATTAACAAGAGTCAGCTGTCAATCAAAGCCTCATCAAGAGAGAGAGAGAGAGACATGCAAAACACATGAGAGAGAGAGAGAGAGAGAGAGAGACTTACTTCTTTCAGGAAACAGTCCGTCTTTTTTTCATTCCTCCAAAAAACAGACGACAACAACTGAAACAACCTGCACGCCGGGCGAGAGAGAGAGAGAGGGGGGACGATCGACTACCAACAGACAGATGGAGAGAGAGAGAAAGACAAGAGAGGGGGATGACAGGAGAGAGAGGGAGGGCGAGCGAGCAGCCGGCTGGATGGCTGTAATCCCATTATTGTGAACGACACATTGTTCTGAGAGAGAGAGGGGCGAGAGACATTCAGATACACAGAGAGAGAGAGAGGGAGAAGGGCGAGAGACATTCAGATACAGAGAGAGAGGCACGAGAGAGAGCGGGGGCGAGAGACATTCAGATATAAGAGAGAATCCCAGTGGGGATAAAGGGGGCGTGTCTTAGCTGCGCACACACACATATATATATATGTGGGCGGGGCCAGAGGGGGCGGGGTCCGACTCATTAATATTTAATCATTGGTTTGAGGCGTGAAGTTAGAGACAGAGAGATCTCTGCTCTGACTCTGCAGCAGACATTCTGTCAGACCTGGGCCCCGACACCAAACACATCAAAGGGAGATACTGATCTTTCAGAAACAACCCAGAAATCAGGTTAACACACACACTTCCTGTTCACACACCACTAAATTACAACAATCAAAAACCTGAGATACACAGAAAATCTGGATAAAAATGTTCCAGTTTAAACTAGAACCAATTATTCTATTGGGGACCAAAACTAAATGAAAGCGGATTAAAACAGATCTGAGCACGTACAGTGAAGTTATGACCATTTCCTGTTTCACTAGCGAAGCGTGGAAATTCGCAGCCACGCCTTTGAACTAAATCTCACAAGCTTCACAACTTAACATCCTCAATGTGTTAAGGGCTTTCTGAGACAGTTGTGAAGTTGATGTGGCAAACCTGATAGGAGCAGTTCATCACTGTCAGCACGTGGCGCTATGACTTTGAGTGACTGTTGGCATGTAGATGTGTTCAGGGCGGGACTGTTATCATACATGTCAAATCTGGTGCAGACGTGAGCATGTACACTGAAGTTACAACAACTTCCTGTGTCATGGCGAATCATTGTTTGTCGACGCCACGCCGCAGACACGTCCTTTGATGAAATCGCAACATTTATACAACTGTTAATCACCAATGGCTTTAGACTGCACTGTCAAAATTTGAAGTCGATTGGACTAATCCTGTTGGAGGAGTTTGTTAAAGTATGGAGGGTGCAAATTGCCAAAAATGACCATTAAATCCAAAATGGCCGACCTCCTGTTGGGTTTAGAGATTGGTTCCAGGAGACTTTTTTAGGCGTCTGGACATGATACATGTACCACAAATAGTTTGTGTGTCTGGGTGAATCTTTTCACGGGGGCCACTCACGTGTTTCTGGGCCATAATAATGAATTTTACAAGTGGGACAAAACAATCGGAATCTTTCCACAGCGAGTTCTGTAAGAGCGTCCCGCGGAGAAGAACACCGAGTAGCTCGGCCAATACCCCGCCGGGATCTGAAACCAGAGGGCCCTCAGCCAGCGGCTCCTGAGGCTCTCTGCACAAACCCCAACCTGTCCCCCAGCAGCCAACTCAAGCAGACCAAACCCAATTATCAACAAGCAAAAAGAAAAAAACTGTATTGAATACTGGAAAGACACGACCAGAACACAAAGGAAATAAATAAGTTATCTGGGCCTAAAACGAGAATTCACTCCGAGCAGAATAACATGTCCTAAACTAAGAAAAATCAGACTGAGAGAACACAGACAGATAGACAGACAGGTAGAGACTCAAAGAGACTCAGGGGACAGGTAGAGACTCAGGGGACAGGTAGAAACTCAAAGAGACTCAGGGGACAGGTAGAGACTCAAAGAGACTCAGAGGACAGGTAGAGACTCAGGGGACAGGTAGAAACTCAAAGAGACTCAGGGGACAGGTAGAGACTCAAAGAGACTCAGGGGACAGGTAGAGACTCAGGGGACAGGTAGAAACTCAAAGAGACTCAG
The DNA here is from genome assembly GCF_021292245.1 of Micropterus dolomieu. Classification (NCBI taxonomy): domain Eukaryota; kingdom Metazoa; phylum Chordata; class Actinopteri; order Centrarchiformes; family Centrarchidae; genus Micropterus; species Micropterus dolomieu. The sequence goes on from NC_060157.1 coordinate 1,081,459, forward strand.
GGGACAGGTAGAGACTCAGGGGACAGGTAGAGACTCAGGGGACAGGTAGAAACTCAGGGGACAGGTAGAAACTCAAAGAGACTCAGGGGACAGGTAGAGACTCAAAGAGACTCAGGGGACAGGTAGAGACTCAGAGAGACTCAGGGGACAGGTAGAGACTCTGGGCACAGGTAGAAACTCAAAGAGACTCAGAGGACAGGTAGAAACTCAGAGAACAGGTAGAGACTCAAAGAGACTCAGGGGACAGGTAGAGTCAGAGCTACACTTTCTCACCTCATGTCCTAAGTACAAAACATCTCCTGATCTGCAGTCTAAAGCAGACACAGAAACTCACCATTTCTTTTCTCACACCACGAACTGAGAACAACCAGAGGAAAGTCAGACCGATGAAGAAATAACTGTTGTTGTTCGTATAAAATGTCTCTCTACAGCCCGTCTGTCTCCACCCGCCCACGCCGAGATGAAATCTCCTCGTAGAGTCGTCAGACCCGCAGACGGCGTTATCAGCTGCAACCTCTCCGCCATGGATGTACTCCACGCTCAGACCTGCAGAGCGCGTTCTCTGTTCAGGTGGAGGACCTCAGGATACGACCTGAGACACCACAGCCAGAGACCCGTTTCCAGCCACTGTCAGGATGACTGTAATACTCGTTCCCACAGTGGACAGATAACACTTCACAGCACTCTCACACCTACAGACTGGAATTTAGTATTTTACTACAGTCTGTTTATTATTTGATTTGTCTGCTCTTTAAATCTGCTCGTTGCCGGGGTTTTAGTTTAAAGACGACTCAGAGAGGAACGCACAAGAATTCCACTGTACCTGTTCTTTCTTGTACCTGCTAATCTAATCTCAATCTGATCTCCTGTTTGTCCCTGTGTGTTCTTCAGTATTCCTAAGTGTCCCTCAGTATACCTATATCTTCCTCAGTGTTCCTGTGTGTTCCTCATTATTCCTAAGTGTCCCTCAGTATACCTATATCTTCCTCAGTGTTCCTGTGTGTTCCTCATTATTCCTAAGTGTCCCTCAGTATACCTATATCTTCCTCAGTATTCCTATATCTTCCTTAGTATTCCTAAGTGTTCCTGTGTGTTCCTCATTATTCCTAAGTGTCCCTCAGTATACCTATATCTTCCTCAGTGTTCCTGTGTGTTCCTCATTATTCCTAAGTGTGCCTCAGTATACCTATATCTTCCTCAGTATTCCTATATCTTCCTTAGTATTCCTAAGTGTTCCTGTGTGTTCCTCAGTATTCCTAAGTGTTCCTCAGTGTTCCTGTGTGTTCCTATATCTTCCTCAGTATTCCTAAGTGTTCCTGTGTGTTCCTCATTATTCCTAAGTGTCCCTCAGTATACCTATATCTTCCTCAGTGTTCCTGTGTGTTCCTCATTATTCCTAAGTGTCCCTCAGTATACCTATATCTTCCTCAGTGTTCCTGTGTGTTCCTCATTATTCCTAAGTGTCCCTCAGTATTCCTATATCTTCCTCAGTATTCCTATATCTTCCTTAGTATTCCTAAGTGTTCCTGTGTGTTCCTCAGTATTCCTAAGTGTTCCTCAGTGTTCCTGTGTGTTCCTATATCTTCCTCAGTATTCCTAAGTGTTCCTGTGTGTTCCTATATCTTCCTTAGTATTCCTAAGTGTTCCACAGTATTCCTATATCTTCCTCAGTATTCCCAAGTGTTCCTCAGTATTCCTAAGTGTTCCTGTGTGTTCCTCAGTATTCCTAAGTGTTCCTGTGTGTTCCTCAGTATTCCTAAGTGTTCCTGTGTGTTCCTATATCTTCCTCAGTATTCCCAAGTGTTCCTCAGTATTCCTAAGTGTTCTTGTGTGTTCCTCATTATTCCTAAGTGTCCCTCAGTATACCTATATCTTCCTCAGTATTCCTATATCTTCCTTAGTATTCCTATATCTTCCTTAGTATTCCTATATCTTCCTCAGTATTCCTATATCTTCCTCAGTATTCCTAAGTGTTCCTGTGTGTTCCTATATCTTCCTTAGTATTCCTAAGTGTTCCTCAGTATTCCTAAGTGTTCCTGTGTGTTCCTATATATTCCCCAGTATTCCCAAGTGTTCCACAGTATTCCTATATCTTCCTCAGTATTCCCAAGTGTTCCTCAGTATTCCTAAGTGTTCCTGTGTGTTCCTCAGTATTCCTAAGTGTTCCTGTGTGTTCCTATATCTTCCTCAGTATTCCCAAGTGTTCCTCAGTATTCCTAAGTGTTCTTGTGTGTTCCTCATTATTCCTAAGTGTCCCTCAGTATACCTATATCTTCCTCAGTATTCCTATATCTTCCTTAGTATTCCTATATCTTCCTCAGTATACCTATATCTTCCTCAGTATTCCTATATCTTCCTTAGTATTCCTAAGTCTTCCTCAGTGTTCCTATATCTTCCTTAGTATTCCTAAGTGTTCCTCAGTGTTCCTGTGTGTTCCTATATCTTCCTCAGTATTCCTAAGTGTTCCTGTGTGTTCCTATATCTTCCTTAGTATTCCTAAGTGTTCCTCAGTATTCCTAAGTGTTCCTGTGTGTTCCTATATATTCCCCAGTATTCCCAAGTGTTCCACAGTATTCCTATATCTTCCTCAGTATTCCCAAGTGTTCTTCAGTATTCCCGAGTGTTCGTCAGTATTCCTAAGTGTTCCTGTGTGTTCCTCAGTATTCCTAAGTGTTCCTGTGTGTTCCTATATCTTCCTTAGTATTCCTAAGTGTTCCTGTGTGTTCCTATATCTTCCTCAGTATTCCCAAGTGTTCCTCAGTATTCCTAAGTGTTCTTGTGTGTTCCTCAGTATTCCTAAGTGTTCCTCAGTGTTCCTGTGTGTTCCTATATCTTCCTCAGTATTCCTAAGTGTTCCTGTGTGTACCTATATCTTCCTTAGGATTCCTATATCTTCCTCAGTATTCCTAAGTGTTCTTGTGTGTTCCTCAGTATTCCTAAGTGTTCTTGTGTGTTCCTGTGTGTACCTATATCTTCCTTAGTATTCCTACATCTTCCTCAGTATTCCTAAGTGTTCCTCAGTATTCCTAAGTGTTCCTGTGTGTTGCTATATATTCCCCAGTATTCCCAAGTGTTCCTCAGGATTTCTATATCTTCCTCAGTATTCCCAAGTGTTCTTCAGTATTCCCGAGTGTTCCTCAGTATTCCTAAGTGTTCCTGTGTGTTCCTATATCTTCCTCAGTATTCCTAAGTGTTCCTGTGTGTTCCTCAGTATTCCTAAGTGTTCCTCAGGATTTCTATATCTTCCTCAGTATTCCCAAGTGTTCTTCAGTATTCCCGAGTGTTCCTCAGTATTCCTAAGTGTTCCTGTGTGTTCCTATATCTTCCTCAGTATTCCTAAGTGTTCCTGTGTGTTCCTCAGTATTCCTAAGTGTTCCTGTGTGTTCCTATATCTTCCCCAGTATTCCTAAGTGTTCCTCAGTATTCCTATATCTTCCTCAGTATTCCCAAGTGTTCTTCAGTATTCCCGAGTGTTCCTCAGTATTCCTAAGTGTTCCTGTGTGTTCCTATATCTTCCTCAATATCCCTAAGTGTTAATCAGTATTCCTAAGTGTTCCTGTGTGTTCCTATATCTAACTCAGTATTCCTAAGTGTTCCTGTGTGTTCCTATATCTAACTCAGTATTCCTAAGTGTTCCTGTGTGTTCCTATATCTAACTCAGTATTCCTAAGTGTTCCTCAGTATTCCTAAGTGTTCTTGTGTGTTCCTGTGTGTACCTATATCTTCCTTAGTATTCCTATATCTTCCTTAGTATTCCTATATCTTCCTCAGTATTCCTATATCTTCCTTAGTATTCCTAAGTGTTCCTGTGTGTTCCTCAGTATTCCTAAGTGTTCCTCAGTGTTCCTGTGTGTTCCTATATCTTCCTCAGTATTCCTAAGTGTTCCTGTGTGTTCCTATATCTTCCTCAGTATTCCCAAGTGTTCATCAGTATTCCTAAGTGTTCTTGTGTGTTCCTCAGTATTCCTAAGTGTTCTTGTGTGTTCCTGTGTGTACCTATATCTTCCTTAGTATTCCTACATCTTCCTCAGTATTCCTAAGTGTTCCTGTGTGTTCCTATATATTCCCCAGTATTCCCAAGTGTTCCTCAGGATTTCTATATCTTCCTCAGTATTCCCAAGTGTTCCTCAGGATTTCTATATCTTCCTCAGTATTCCCAAGTGTTCTTCAGTATTCCCGAGTGTTCCTCAGTATTCCTAAGTGTTCCTGTGTGTTCCTATATCTTCCTCAGTATTCCTAAGTGTTCCTGTGTGTTCCTCAGTATTCCTAAGTGTTCCTGTGTGTTCCTATATCTTCCCCAGTATTCCTAAGTGTTCCTCAGTATTCCTATATCTTCCTCAGTATTCCCAAGTGTTCTTCAGTATTCCCGAGTGTTCCTCAGTATTCCTAAGTGTTCCTGTGTGTTCCTATATCTTCCTTAGTATTCCTACATCTTCCTCAGTATTCCTAAGTGTTCCTCAGTATTCCTAAGTGTTCCTGTGTGTTCCTATATATTCCCCAGTATTCCCAAGTGTTCCTCAGGATTCCTATATCTTCCTCAGTATTCCCAAGTGTTCTTCAGTATTCCCGAGTGTTCCTCAGTATTCCTAAGTGTTCCTGTGTGTTCCTATATCTTCCTCAATATCCCTAAGTGTTAATCAGTATTCCTAAGTGTTCCTGTGTGTTCCTATATCTAACTCAGTATTCCTAAGTGTTCCTGTGTGTTCCTATATCTAACTCAGTATTCCTAAGTGTT
>NC_060157.1:1086293-1090607 GCF_021292245.1 Micropterus dolomieu
TGTGTGTTCCTATATCTAACTCAGTATTCCTAAGTGTTCCTGTGTGTTCCTATATCTAACTCAGTATTCCTAAGTGTTCCTGTGTGTTCCTATATCTAACTCAGTATTCCTAAGTGTTCCTGTGTGTTCCTATATCTAACTCAGTATTCCTAAGTGTTCCTGTGTGTTCCTATATCTAACTCAGTATTCCTAAGTGTTCCTGTGTGTTCCTATATCTAACTCAGTATTCCTAAGTGTTCCTGTGTGTTCCTATATCTAACTCAGTATTCCTAAGTGTTCCTCAGTGTTCCTCAGTATTTCTATATCTTCCTCAGTATTCCCAAGTGTTCTTCAGTATTCCCGAGTGTTCCTCAGTATTCCTAAGTGTTCCTGTGTGTTCCTATATCTTCCTCAGTATTCCTAAGTGTTCCTGTGTGTTCCTCAGTATTCCTAAGTGTTCCTGTGTGTTCCTATATCTTCCCCAGTATTCCTAAGTGTTCCTCAGTATTCCTATATCTTCCTCAGTATTCCCAAGTGTTCCTCAGTATTCCCGAGTGTTCCTCAGTATTCCTAAGTGTTCCTGTGTGTTCCTATATCTTCCTCAATATCCCTAAGTGTTAATCAGTATTCCTAAGTGTTCCTGTGTGTTCCTATATCTAACTCAGTATTCCTAAGTGTTCCTGTGTGTTCCTATATCTAACTCAGTATTCCTAAGTGTTCCTGTGTGTTCCTATATCTAACTCAGTATTCCTAAGTGTTCCTGTGTGTTCCTATATCTTCCCCAGTATTCCTAAGTGTTCCTCAGTATTCCTATATCTTCCTCAGTATTCCCAAGTGTTCTTCAGTATTCCCGAGTGTTCCTCAGTATTCCTAAGTGTTCCTGTGTGTTCCTATATCTTCCTCAGTATTCCCAAGTGTTCCCGAGTGTTCCTCAGTATTCCTAAGTGTTCCTGTGTGTTCCTATATCTTCCTCAATATCCCTAAGTGTTAATCAGTATTCCTAAGTGTTCCTGTGTGTTCCTATATCTAACTCAGTATTCCTAAGTGTTCCTCAGTGTTCCTCAGTATTTCTATATCTTCCTCAGTATTCCCAAGTGTTCTTCAGTATTCCCGAGTGTTCCTCAGTGTTCTTCAGTATTCCTAAGTGTTCCTGTGTGTTCCTATATCTTCCTCAGTATTCCCAAGTGTTCTTCAGTATTCCCGAGTGTTCCTCAGTATTCCTAAGTGTTCCTGTGTGTTCCTATATCTTCCTAAGTGTTCCTCAGTGTTCCTGTGTGTTCCTATATCTTCCTAAGTGTTCCTCAGTGTTCCTGTGTGTTCCTATATCTTCCTAAGTGTTCCTCAGTGTTCCTGTGTGTTCCTATACCTTCCCCAGTATTCCTAAGTGTTCCTCAGTATTCCTATATCTTCCTCAGTATTCCCAAGTCTTCCTCAGTATTCCCAAGTGTTCTTCAGTATTCCCGAGTGTTCCTCAGTATTCCTAAGTGTTCCTGTGTGTTCCTATATCTTCCTCAATATCCCTAAGTGTTAATCAGTATTCCTAAGTGTTCCTGTGTGTTCCTATATCTAACTCAGTATTCCTAAGTGTTCCTGTGTGTTCCTCAGTATTCCTAAGTGTTCCTGTGTGTTCCTATATCTTCCCCAGTATTCCTAAGTGTTCCTCAGTATTCCCGAGTGTTCCTCAGTATTCCTAAGTGTTCCTGTGTGTTCCTATATCTTCCTAAGTGTTCCTCAGTGTTCCTGTGTGTTCCTATATCTTCCTAAGTGTTCCTCAGTGTTCCTATATCTTCCTAAGTGTTCTTCAGTATTCCCGAGTGTTCCTCAGTATTCCTAAGTGTTCCTGTGTGTTCCTATATCTTCCTCAGTATTCCCAAGTGTTCTTCAGTATTCCCGAGTGTTCCTCAGTATTCCTAAGTGTTCCTGTGTGTTCCTATATCTTCCTAAGTGTTCCTCAGTGTTCCTGTGTGTTCCTATATCTTCCTAAGTGTTCCTCAGTGTTCCTATATCTTCCTAAGTGTTCTTCAGTATTCCTGTGTGTTCCTATATCTTCCTAAGTGTTCCTATATCTTCCTAAGTGTTCCTCAGTGTTCCTGTGTGTTCCTGTGTGTCAGCAGGACGTCCTGCAGCTGCTGCGTCTCTGGTTCTCCATCAGCTGCTGCTGCTGTGGGTGGTTGAATAATCCCACTGTGAGCCCCAGTGCATGATGGGAAGCAGCTTGTAATTATTCAACATGTTCACTAAAAGGTGCAGAAGAAGAATAAAACTGAAGCCTGATTGGATAAAAGTCATGTTCCTCCTCCTGGTTCTCTCTGTTGTTTTGTTCTCCTTCCCCGAGAGCTCGGTGCCAAAATAAAATACATCCTTCCTGCTCTCCTCCACAAGCATATTTCAAAATAAAACACGACGGGATAAGCGCTGCGCTGTCTGCTCAGGTGAGTCCAAACTGTCTGTCCGCTTCCTGTCGTCTGATTGGTTCACAGCCGACGGGTCACACAGCAGGTGAGAACCATAAAGTGTTCAGGTCGTCATGGTGACCGCAGTGAGTTCAACGTCCTGTGAAGAGTGTGTGTGAGATCAGCATCTTATCTGTGACTCAACACACTGCTGGTAAAACGTGTGTGTGTGAGACAATGCATTCATGCATTCATTCATGTGTGTGTGATTAATATTGCATGAGGGTCTGATGAGAAGTGGACAAACACAACCAGCTGAGCTCTAACACACACACACACACACACTCTCTCAGGGTCACATGCACCGCTGCACACACACACATCAATCAAACACACAAAGAGAAAACGCACACACACACCCTGAGTGTGTTTCAGTGTGTGTGGGGGGGACAGCTGGTGCTATGATGTGACTTTATATTTCTGCATTAACGTCTCACAAACACATTAATTCTGTTTGTTCGCACAAGATTTACACCAAGAACCCATCTGACCAATCACAGCCCACTATCAGACAATCCAGCTCAGGTCAAATCAGGATGAGGATAGGAGGTCAGGGTCCGGGGCCGGGTTCAGGTCTCAAATTAAGTCTGGCTGGATACCTTTGCTCCACCCAAGCAGGAACCTCCAGGTCTGAAAGTGAAGCTCCTTAAACCTGCGTCCTCTCCAGCAGCCAGCAGGGGGCGACTCCAGCGGCTGCAGAAAGAAGTCTCTGAGAAAATGTTTCTACTTGTCAGCTGATTTATTCCCTCAGTAAACACTTTCCTGATGAGTTTATGGTCTCAGTCGCTAGTTTCAAGTCTTCTTCAACACAGCATGATGTTCATTTAGTAAATTATGGTCCCATTTAGAGGAACAGAGACCAGGAAGCAGGGGAGGCTTTAGGGCGGGGCTACAAGCTGATTGACAGGTCGCTACCATGGCGACCTGTCAATCAGGATAGAGGCGACTCGTATCCGCTGCTCTGTGTAAATTTAACCAGCGTCGCTGAAAAAGCTCATCAGGAGTCGGCTGCTCATTTTTCATTAAGTACGTTTAGTTTTCAGCCTGTTTTGTTGCTAGCTAAAATTAGCATTAGCATTAGCAGCGTGAATTACAGATGCACCTTGCTAACCAAGCTAGCTAGCTCCACCCTCTCGTCCAAATATGGTCACGTCTGGCTCCAAAAAAACAAGATGGCGACGGCCAAAATGCCAAACTGGAGGTTTCAAACGGCGGCCCACAAACCAACAGGTGACGTCACCACGGCTACGTCCACTTTTATACCATCAAAGTTCTGCACTCACGATATCTACTTCCTGTCGGTACGTCCTGAAGAACGTTCCTCCTTAAGCTCCTTTGTTTAATTTGAGTCGAGGCTCTGAGGACAAACATGTCGTCTCAATAAAATGGAAGTTAAATCCTCATTAATAAAGGCCCAATTATTTAAAAAAATTAAAAACTATTATAATAAACAAAGTGTAATTTATTAATGGACTTTAAAGGGTTTCCTGCAGAGTTTAAGGGAGATTTAAGGTTCATTAATTCATTATTCATTTAAACATGAAAGCCATCATTCAGATTTACAGTAGATAATTAATAAAAGGCTCCTAAATAAATTCATCGAGGCTTTAATGCTACTTGACACATAAAGTAAATAAATTTTGACCCTTACTAATGATTAAAAACAGAAAAACATCAGTGAGGGAGACGACAGCTGTCTGGATGTTGGTGGGTGGGGCTCCGCTTTATGTTTATTATTTTTATTATTATTATTTCACATTGTTGTGTTTCTGTGTGTGTTCTTGATGAGGTGTGTGAGGCTTTCCAGCAGAAACAAAAGATGAAGGACGAGTGAAGAGGCTTTAAAGAGGGAGGGGGGAGGAGGAGGAGGAGGAGGAGGAGG